>NC_092255.1:11668296-11776142 GCF_036320965.1 Panulirus ornatus
ATTCACTTCCGCTTCCATGGTTCCATCCGCTGCCAGATCCACTCCCAGATATCTAAAACACTTTACTTCCTCCAGTTTTTCTCCATTCAAACTTACCTCCCAATATATATATATATATATATATATATATATATATATATATATATATATATATATATATATATATATATATATATATATATATATATATATATATATATATATATATATATATATATATATATCCCTGGGGATAGGGGAGAAAGAATACTTCCCACGCATTCCTCACGTGTCGCACAAGGCGAATAAAGGGGACGGGAGCTTTCTAAAAAGGGGAAACAGAAGAGGGAGTCACGCGGGGAGTGCTCATCCTCCTCGAAGGCTCAGATGGGGGTGTCTAAATGTGTGTGGATGTAAACAAGATGAGAAAAAAGGAGAGATAGGTAGTATGTTTGAGGAAAGGAACCTGGATGTTCTGGCTCTGAGTGAAACGAAGCTCAAGGGTAAAGGGGAAGAGTGGTTTGGAAATGTCTTGGGAGTAAAGTCAGGGGTTGGTGAGAGGACGAGAGCAAGGGAAGGAGTAGCACTACTCCTGAAACAGGAGTGGGAGGAGTATATGATAGAGTGTAAGAAAGTAAACTCTAGATTGATATGGGTAAAACTGAAAGTGGCTGGAGAGAGATGGATGATTACTGGTGCATATGCACCTGGGCATGAGAAGTAAGATCATGAGAGGCAAGTGCTTTGGGAGCAGGTGAATGATGCAAGAGACCAGGTTATAGTGATGGGTGATTTCAATGCAAAGGTGAGTAATGTAGCAATTGAGGGACTAATTGGTGTACATGGGGTGTTCAGTGTTGTAAATGGAAATGGTGAAGACCATGTAGATTTGTGCGCTGAAAAAGGACTGGTGATTGGGAATACATGGTTTAAAAAGAGAGATATACAAAAGTATACTAATGTAAGTAGTAGAGATGGCCAGAGAACGTTACTGGATGGTTTGGTCACATGGAGAGAATGAGTGAGGAAAGATTGACCAAGAGGATGTATACGTCAGAGGTGGAGGGAACGAGGAGAAGTGGGAGACCAAATTGGAGGTGGAAAGATGGAGTGAAAAAGATTTTGAGTGATCGGGGCCTGAACATGCAGGAGGGAGAAAGGCGTGCAAGGAATAGAGTGAACTGGAACGATGTGGTATACAGGGGTCGGCATGCTGTTGATAGATTGAACCAGGGCATGTGAAGCGTCTGGGGTAAACCATGGAAAGTTCTATGGGGCCTGGATGTGGAAAGGGAGCTGTGCTTTCGGTGCATTATTACATGACATCTAGAGACTGAGTGTGAACGAATGTAGCCTTTGTTGTCTTTTCATAGCACTACCTCGCGCACATTTGGGGGGAGGGGGTTGCTATTTCATGTGTGACGGGGTGGCGATGGGAATGAATAAGGGCAGACAGTATGAATTATGTACATGAGTATATATGTATATGTCTGTGTGTGTATATATATGTATACGTTGAGATGTATAGGTATGTGTATTTGCGTGTGTGGAAGTGTATGTATATACATGGGTATGTGGGGGGTTGGGCCATTTCTTTCGTCTGTTTCCTTGTGCTACCTCGCTAACGCGGGAGACAGCGACAAATATATATATATATATATATATATATATATATATATATATATATATATATATATATATATATATATACATATATATATATATATATATATATATATATATATATATATATATATATATATATATATATATATATCTTTTCTTTCTTTCATACTATTCGCCATTTCCCGCGACAGCGAGGTAGCGTTAAGAACAGAGGACTGGGCCTTTGAGGGAATATCCTCACCTGGCCCCCTTCTCTGTTCCTTCTTTTGGAAAATTAAGAAAAAAAAGAAGAAAAAAAACGAGAGGGGAGGATATATATATATATATATATATATATATATATATATATATATATATATATATATATATATATATATATATATATATATATATATATATATATATATATATATATATATATATATATATATATATATATATAAATATATATATATATATATATATATATATATATATATATATATATATATATATATATATATATATATATATTCTTAATACCTTCCACAGAGCATCTCTATCAACTCTATCATATGCCTTCTCCAGATCCATAAATGCTACATACAAATCCATTTGCTTTTCTAAGTATTTCTCACATACATTCTTCAAAGCAAACACCTGATCCACACATCCTCTACCACTTCTGAAACCACACTGCTCTTCCCCAATCTGATGCTCTGTACATGCCTTCACCCTCTCAATCAATACCCTCCCATATAATTTACCAGGAATACTCAACAAACTTATACCTCTGTAATTTGAGCACTCACTCTTATCCCCTTTGCCTTTGTACAATGGCACTATGCACGCATTCCGCCAATCCTCAGGCACCTCACCATGATACAGCGCTGGTGGCTGATTCATGTGAGAAACTGCAGAAGCTGGTGACTGAGTTTGGAAAAGTGTGTGGAAGAAGAAAGTTAAGAGTAAATGTGAATAAGAGCAAGGTTATCAGGTACAGTAGGGTTGAGGGTCAAGTCAATTGGGAGGTGAGTTTGAATGGAGAAAAACTGGAGGAAGTGAAGTGTTTTAGATATCTGGGAGTGGATCTGGCAGCGGATGGAACCATGGAAGCGGAAGTGGATCATAGGGTGGGGGAGGGGGCGAAAATCCTGGGGGCCTTGAAGAATGTGTGGAAGTCGAGAACATTATCTCGGAAAGCAAAAATGGGTATGTTTGAAGGAATAGTGGTTCCAACAATGTTGTATGGTTGCGAGGCGTGGGCTATGGATAGAGTTGTGCGCAGGAGGATGGATGTGCTGGAAATGAGATGTTTGAAGACAATGTGGGGTGTGAGGTGGTTTGATCGAGTGAGTAACGTAAGGGTAAGAGAGATGTGTGGAAATAAAAAGAGCGTGGTTGAGAGAGCAGAAGAGGGTGTTTTGAAGTGGTTTGGGCACATGGAGAGGATGAGTGAGGAAAGATTGACCAAGAGGATATATGTGTCGGAGGTGGAGGGAACAAGGAGAAGAGGGAGACCAAATTGGAGGTGGAAAGATGGAGTGAAAAAGATTTTGTGTGATCGGGGCCTGAACATGCAGGAGGGTGAAAGGAGGGCAAGGAATAGAGTGAATTGGAGCGATGTGGTATACCGGGGTTGACGTGCTGTCAGTGGATTGAAGCAAGGCATGTGAAGCGTCTGGGGTAAACCATGGAAAGCTGTGTAGGTATGTATATTTGCGTGTGTGGACGTATGTATATACATGTGTATGGGGGGGGGGGGGGGTTGGGCCATTTCTTTCGTCTGTTTCCTTGCGCTACCTCGCAAACGCGGGAGACAGCGACAAAGTATAATAAAAAAATACATATATATATAACATATTCTCAAAAAATGTTGAGAAATTGTAAACCAGTGTATGTAATTCATGTATTTGTGACATCCCACATGAGTGAACTTCCTATGAAAGGCCAATTTTTGTTTTTGAATATTTTTTCTCTGTGGTTCTTAATGTATCCATCTAATCATGTACCTTGAGGGAATTTTGTTCAGATAAATGTGCATGTATATGCTGTTTCCCTTCACTCTGATTAATGATGAATGCTAAATCTTCCCTGAGCAAGTAAACTGTTACACTTTTCTGTGCATATTACCAAATGTCTAGTCTTCCCTTCATATGTTATTAACTGAGCCATGTTTCTTCCTAATATTTTTTTTTATGCAAAGTGCCTCCATACCATAGTTTTCTTAACCAACATTTTGTACTTGTATATTTTATAAAAGTAATACAAAATAGGTCAGTTAGGTAGAAGATTGTCATTGGTACTAGATTCATTGGACTCATTTTTCCATCAGAGAATTACCATGAAGAAAACGAGTTATCTTTTCTGACGTTGGGCTACACAAAGACACAATAGCATCAATGTTTTCTGAGACAGGTTGTTAGTGTTCAGAGTTAGAGTGCATGCCAGACTAGGTAATGTTAAATGACCACTGAATCACCCACATATACACCTACCAATTGCGTACTCATTATTAGTAACACGAATACTAAGTCCTCCATTGTTTATAAAATCCAACAGTAGATAGCTGCAGCTTCATCTCAGTGCTATCTTTTTCCACCCCTGCACCTTCCACTTGACACTTTCTATAATTTCTCTCCCAATTATTTGCACACCTTTCCTGCAAGTACCACTAATGTAATATTCTTTTTTCTTTCAGTAGCATTTAATTTCTTCATCCCAAGACACAATGATTGTTTCAACTTGTCCATTTTGAAGTTAATGTTTGATATCTCTTGTGGAAGGGTGAAGTATGTGTAGTGTGGAGCAGTGTATTTTGATAGTTTCTAGTTGAAAACCAAAATTTTGATTGTGTGAAAAGTTGTGAGATTTTATTTCCATTACTAATGCTTCATATTTCAGTTTGAATCAGTTTGGTTGTGTAAGCTGTACTGATATATGGCCATGTGTTATTGCTCTTCAAACAGTGTTGTAGATTTGTGTGCCAATTAGAGATATCAGTCTCAAGCACCATATATGGGTTGTCCCAGATGGAGATTTAGGGGCAGTCTAACTGTAAGCCTTGGCCAGACTGCATTTTTTTCCCCACCAACAAGGTGAATAAAGCCAGTGCGGCTCTGTTAGTCTATGGTCACTAAGATTCCATTGAAAATTATCAGTGGTTCTCCCATCTCAAATGATCGTTGGCAATGCCAGCAGCCGAAGAGGAAAACTTATTGGCCCTCCCATTTTGATAAATTATCAGTGGTTCTCCCATCTCAAATGATTGTTGGCAATGCCAGCTGCCAAAGAGGAAAACTTATTGGCCTTCCCGTTTCGATGTTACTTCATTCAGGTAGACTTTTCTGATTTTTTATGAGTGAATATAAGGAGTTGTTACATACTCTGTATGGGAACAAAGGAATATGTTCAGTTGGCTGTTGCTTACACAGAAGAGGGAATAATAGCAAGAGGCAACTTTCAGACATGAATCTGCTATAACATAACATCACAACACAGTTATTTTTTTTCCTACATGTCGTACCACTAAGGCTGTGTAGGAAATTTTACAGTACAGAAAGAGGTACCTATGAATGCAACTTTTCCGCATCAGGCTAACAGCTTATTACAAGCATATGAATTTGTTTTACACCCCTATGAACCAGAGCATGTGAAGCGTCTGGGGTGGGCCATTGAGGGGTCTGTGGTTTCGGGGCATCGCACGTGGCAGCTGGAGACTGAGTGTGAACGAATGTAACCTTTTTTGTCTGTTTTCCTGGCACTACCTCGCGAAAGCAGGGGGTAGCGATGCTGTTTTCCTGTGGGGTGGGGTAGTGACAGTAATAGATAAAGGCGAGTATAAATATGTACATGTGTATGTATGTATTCTCTGTGTATGTTCATGTATAAGTTGATATGGATATGTATGTGTGTAGGCGTTTGTGTGTATGTATGTGTATGTGAATGGATGGGCCATTCTTCATCCGTTTCCTGGTGTTACCTCGCTGATGCGGGGAAGCAGCGATTATGTATAATGAAAAAATATTATATATATATATATATATATATATATATATATATATATATATATATATATATATATATATATATATATATATATCCCTGGGATAGGGGAGAAAGAATACTTCCTACGTATTCCCTAAGTGTTGTAGAAGGCGACTAAAAGGGAAGGGTGCGGGGGGCTGGAAATCCTCCCCTCTCATTTTTTTTTAAATTTTCCAAAAGAAGGAACAGAGAAGGGGGCCAGGTGAGATTATTCCCTCAAAGGCCCAGTCCTCTGTTCTTAACGCTACCTCGCAAACGCAGGAAATGGCGAATAGTATGAAAAAAAAAAAAAATATATATATATATATATATATATATATATATATATATATATATACATATATATATAATATATATATATATATATATATATATATATATATATTTTTTTTTTTTTTTTGCCGCTGTCTCCCGCGTTTGCGAGGTAGCGCAAGGAAACAGACGAAAGAAATGGCCCAACCCACCCCCATACGTCCACACACGCAAATATACATATCTACACAGCTTTCCATGGTTTACCCCAGACGCTTCACATGCCTTGATTCAATCCACTGACAGCACGTCAACCCCGGTATACCACATCGCTCCAATTCACTCTATTCCTTGCCCTCCTTTCACCCTCCTGCATGTTCAGGCCCCGATCACACAAAATCTTTTTCACTCCATCTTTCCACCTCCAATTTGGTCTCCCTCTTCTCGTTCCCTCCACCTCCGACACATATATCCTCTTGGTCAATCTTTCCTCACTCATTCTCTCCATGTGACCAAACCATTTCAAAACACCCTCTTCTGCTCTCTCAACCACGCTCTTTTTATTTCCACACATCTCTCTTACCCTTACGTTACTTACTCGATCAAACCACCTCACACCACACATTGTCCTCAAACATCTCATTTCCAGCACATCCATCCTCCTGCGCACAACTCTATCCATAGTCCACGCCTCGCAACCATACAACATTGTTGGAACCACTATTCCTTCAAACATACCCATTTTTGCTTTCCGAGATAATGTTCTCGACTTCCACACATTCTTCAAGGCTCCCAGAATTTTCGCCCCCTCCCCCACCCTATGATCCACTTCCGCTTCCATGTTTCCATCCGCTGCCAGATCCACTCCCAGATATCTAAAACACTTCACTTCCTCCAGTTTTTCTCCATTCAAACTCACCTCCCAATTGACTTGACCCTCAACCCTACTGTACCTAATAACCTTGCTCTTATTCACATTTACTCTTAACTTTCTTCTTTCACACACTTTACCAAACTCAGTCACCAGCTTCTGCAGTTTCTCACATGAATCAGCCACCAGCGCTGTATCATCAGCGAACAGAAACTGACTCACTTCCCAAGCTCTCTCATCCCCAACAGACTTCATCCTTGCCCCTATATATATATATATATTACGTTTGTGAATCAAGAACCATTGCAACACAAACCTCGCCAGGTGGTAGAGTGTCCCGCACTGTATCGAGACGGACTTCCCCAGAACTTTTTTAAAGGGGAAGTAAATGTTTATAGTTGTGTTACTGGAGTGATAGTTTTCATACATGGTGCTTTGACAAGAAAATAGTGAAATTGGAAAAATGTAGCTTAGACATTGAAGCTTATTGATACAGTGGTTAAATTAATGAGAACTACTATTGACGTTTGTGTAAATAAATTATACATTTCCCTTTTCCATACCCAGAGGCTAGCCAGTATGTGACATTCATTTTTTCATTTCATTTCAAGCTAGAAGTTTCAGTTTTCTAAATCATTTCTTACATTTTCATATGTATATATATATACATGTGTGTGTGTGTGTGTGTGTATATGTGCGTATGTATGTGTCTATATATATATATATATATATATATATATATATATTATCCCTGGGGATAGGGGTGAAAGAATACTTGCCGCGCATTCCTCGCGTGTCGTAGAAGGCGACTGGAGGGGACGGGAGCGGGGGGGGGGGGGCAGAAATCCTCCCCCTCCTCGTATTTTTTTAACTTTCTAAAATGGGAAACAGAAGAAGGAGTCACGCGGGGAGTGCTCATCCTCCTCGAAGGCTCAGACTGGGGTGTCTAAATGTTGGTGAATGTAACCAAGATGTGAAAAAAAGGAGAGATAGGTAGTATGTTTGAGGAAAGGAACCTGGATGTTTAGGCTCTGAGTGAAACGAAGCTCAAGGGTAAAGGGGAAGAGTGGTTTGGGAATGTCTTGGGAGTAAAGTCAGGGGTTAGTGAGAGGACAAGAGCAAGGGAAGGAGCAGCAGTACTCCTGAAACAGGAGTTGTGGGAGTATGTGATAGAATGTAAGAAAATAATTGTCGATTAATATGGGTAAAACTGAAAGTTGATGGAGAGAGATGGGTGATTATTGGTGCATATGCACCTGGGCATGAGAAGAAAGATCATGAGAGGCAAGTGTTTTGGGAGCAGCTGAATGAGTGTCTTAGTAGTTTTGATGCACGAGACCGGGTTATAGTGATGGGTGATTTGAATGCAAATGTGAGTAATGTGGCAGTTGAGGGAATAATTGGCATACATGGGGTGTTCAGTGTTGTTAATGGAAATGGTGAAGAGCTTGTAGATTTATGTGCTGAAAAAGGACTGGTGATTGGGAATACCTGGTTTAAAAAGCGAGATATACATAAGTATACGTATGTAAGTAGAAGAGATGGCCAGAGAGCATTATTGGATTACGTGTTAATTGACAGGCGCGCGAAAGAGAGACTTTTGGATGTTAATGTGCTGAGAGGTGCAACGGGAGGGATGTCTGATCATTATCTTGTGGAGGCTAAGGTGAAGATTTGTATGGGTTTTCAGAAAAGAAGAGTGAATGTTGGGGTGAAGAGGGTGGTGAGAGTAAGTGAGCTTGGGAAGGAGACTTGTGTGAGGAAGTACCAGGAGAGACTGAGTACAGAATGGAAAAAGGTGAGAACAATGGAAGTAAGGGGAGTGGGGGAGGAATGGGATGTATTTAGGGAATCAGTGATGGATTGCACAAAAGATGCTTGTGGCATGAGAAGAGTGGGAGGTGGGTTGATTAGAAAGGGTAGTGAGTGGTGGGATGAAGAAGTAAGATTATCAGTGAAAGAGAGGAGAGAGGCATTTGGACGATTTTTGCAGGGAAAAAATGCATTTGAGTGGGAGATGTATAAAAGAAAGAGACAGGAGGTCAAGAGAAAGGTGCAAGAGGTGAAAAAGAGGGCAAATGAGAGTTGGGGAGAGAGAGTATCATTAAATTTTAGGGAGAATAAAAAGATGTTCTGGAAGGAGGTAAATAAAGTGCGTAAGACAAGGGAGCAAATGGGAACTTCAGTGAGGGGCGCCAATGGGAGGTGATAACAAGCAGTGGTGATGTGAGAAGGAGATGGAGTGAGTATTTTGAAGGTTTGTTGAATGTGTTCGATGATAGAGTGGCAGATATAGGGTGTTTTGGTGGAGGTGGTGTGCAAAGTGAGAGGGTCAGGGAAAATGATTTGGTAAACAGAGAAGAGGTAGTAAAAGCTTTGCAGAACATGAAAGCCGGCAAGGCAGCAGGTTTGGATGGTATTGCAGTGGAATTTATTAAAAAAGGGGGTGACTATATTATTGACTGGTTGGTAAGGTTATTTAATGTATGTATGACTCATGGTGAGGTGCCTGAGGATTGGCGGAATGCGTGCATAGTGCCATTGTACAAAGGCAAAGGGGATAAGAGTGAGTGCTCAAATTTCAGAGGTATAAGTTTGTTGAGTATTGATTGAGAGGGTGAAGGCATGTACAGAGCACCAGATTTGGGAAGAGCAGTGTGGTTTCAGAAGTGGTAGAGGATGTGTGGATCAGGTGTTTGCTTTGAAGAATGTATGTGAGAAATACTTAGAAAAGCAAATGGATTTGTATGTAGCATTTATGGATCTGGAGAAGGCATATGATAGAGTTGATAGAGATGCTCTGTGGAAGGTATTAAGAATATATGGTGTGGGAGGCAAGTTGTTAGAAGCAGTGAAAAGTTTTTATCGAGGATGTAAGGCATGTGTACGTGTAGGAAGAGAGGATAGTGATTGGTTCTCGGTGAATGTAGGTTTGCGGCAGGGGTGTGTGATGTCTCCATGGTTGTTTAATTTGTTTATGGATGGGGTTGTTAGGGAGGGGAATGCAAGAGTTTTGGAAAGAGGGGCAAGTATGAAGTCTGTTGGGGATAAGAGAGCTTGGGAAGTGAGTCAGTTGTTGTTCGCTGATGATACAGCGATGGTGGCTGATTCATGTGAGAAACTGCAGAAGCTGGTGACTGAGTTTGGTAAAGTGTGTGAAAGAAGAAAGTTAAGAGCAAATGTGAATAAGAGCAAGGTTATTAGGTACAGTAGGGTTGAGGGTCAAGTCAATTGGGAGGTAAGTTTGAAGAGAGAAAAACTGGAGGAAGTAAAGTGTTTTAGATATCTGGGAGTGGATCTGGCAGCAGATGGAACCATGGAAGCAGAAGTGGATCATAGGGCGGAGGAGGGGGCGAAAATTCTGGGAGCCTTGAAGAATGTGTGGAAGTCAAGAACATTATCTCGGAAAGCAAAAATGGGTATGTTTGAAGGAATAGTGGTTCCAACAATGTTGTATGGTTGCGAGGCGTGGGCTATGGATAGAGTTGTGCACAGGAGGATGGATGTGCTGCAAATGAGATGTTTGAGGACAATGTGTGGTGTGAGGTGGTTTGATCGAGTAAGTAACGTAAGGGTAAGAGATGTGTGGAAATAAAAAGAGAGTGGTTGAGAGAGCAGAAGAGGGTGTTTTGAAATGGTTTGGGCACATGGAGAGAATGAATGAGGAAAGATTGACCAAGAGGATATATGTGTCGGAGGTGGAGGGAACGAGGAGAAGTTGGAGACCAAATTGGAGGTGGAAAGATGGAGTGAAAAAGATTTTGTGTGATCGGGGCCTGAACATGCAGGAGGGTGAAAGGAGGGCAAGGAATAGAGTGAATTGGATCGATGTGGTATACGGGGTTGACGTGCTGTCAGTGGATTGAATCAGGGCATGTGAAGCGTCTGGGGTAAACCATGGAAAGCTGTGTAGGTATGTATATTTGCGTGTGTGGACGTGTATGTATATACATGTGTATGAGGGTGGGTTGGGCCATTTCTTTCGTCTGTTTCCTTGCGCTACCTCGCAAAATGCGGGAGACAGCGGCAAAAAAGAAAAAAAAAAAAAAATATATATATATATATATATATATATATATATATATATATATATATATATATATATATATATATATATATATATCCCTGGGGATGGGGGAGAAAGAATACTTCCCACGTATTGCCTGCGTGTTGTAGAAGGCGACTAAAAGGGGAGGGAGCGGGGGACTGGAAATCCTCCCCTCGTTTTTGTTTTTCTTTTTAATTTTTCTAAAAGAAGGAACAGAGAAGGGGGCCAGGTGAGGATATTCCCTCAGACGCCCAGTCCTCTGTTCTTAACGCTACCTCGCTGTCGCGGGAAATGGCGAATAGTATGAAAGTGGAATTTATTAAAAAAGGGGGTGACTGTATTATTGAATGGTTGGTAAGGTTATTTAATGTATGTATGACTCATGGTGAGGTGCCTGAGGATTGGCGGAATGCGTGCATAGTGCCATTGTACAAAGGCAAAGGGGATAAAAGTGAGTGCTCAAATTACAGAGGTATAAGTTTGTTGAGTATTCCTGGTAAATTATATGGGAGGGTATTGATTGAGAGGGTGAAGGCATGTACAGAGCATCAGATTGGGGAAGAGCAGTGTGGTTTCAGAAGTGGTAGAGGATGTGTGGATCAGGTGTTTGCTTTGAAGAATGTATGTGAGAAATACTTAGAAAAGCAAATGGATTTGTATGTAGCATTTATGGATCTGGAGAAGGCATATGATAGAGTTGATAGAGATGCTCTGTGGAAGGTATTAAGAATATATGGTGTGGGAGGCAAGTTGTTAGAAGCAGCGAAAAGTTTTTATCGAGGATGTAAGGCATGTGTACGTGTAGGAAGAGAGGAAAGTGATTGGTTCTCAGTGAATGTAGGTTTGCGGCAGGGGTGTGTGATGTCTCCATGGTTGTTTAATTTGTTTATGGATGGGGTTGTTAGGGAGGTGAATGCAAGAGTTTTGGAAAGAGGGGCAAGTATGAAGTCTGTTGGGGATGAGAGAGCTTGGGAAGTGAGTCAGTTGTTGTTCGCTGATGATACAGCGCTGGTGGCTGATTCATTTGAGAAACTGCAGAAGCTGGTGACTGAGTTTGGTAAAGTGTGTGAAAGAAGAAAGTTAAGAGTAAATGTGAATAAGAGCAAGGTTATTAGGTACAGTAGGGTTAAGGGTCAAGTGAATTTGGAGGTAAGTTTGAATGGAGAAAAACTGGAGGAAGTAAAGTGTTTTAGATATCTGGGAGTGGATCTGGCAGCGGATCTAACCATGGAAGCGGAAGTGGATCATAGGGTGGGGGAGGGGGCAAAAATTCTGGGAGCCTTGAAGAATGTGTGGAAGTCGAGAACATTATCTTGGAAAGCAAAAATGTGTATGTTTGAAGGAATAGTGGTTCCAACAATGTTGTATGGTTGCGAGGCGTGGGCTATGGATAGAGTTGTGCGCAGGAGGATGGATGTGCTGGAAATGAGATGTTTGAGGACAATGTGTGGTGTGAGGTGGTTTGATCGAGTAAGTAACGTAAGGGTAAGAGAGATGTGTGGAAATAAAAAGAGCGTGGTTGAGAGAGCAGAAGAGGGTGTTTTGAAATGGTTTGGGCACATGGAGAGAATGAGTGAGGAAAGATTGACCAAGAGGATATATGTGTCGGAGGTGGAGGGAACGAGGAGAAGTGGTAGACCAAATTGGAGGTGGAAAGATGGAGTGAAAATGATTTTGTGTGATTGGGGCCTGAACATGCAAGAGGGTGAAAGGAGGGCAAGGAATAGAGTGAATTGGATCGATGTGGTATACCGGGTTTGATGTGCTGTCAGTGGATTGAATCAGGGCATGTGAAGCGTCTGGGGTAAACCATGGAAAGCTGTGTAGGTATGTATATTTGCGTGTGTGGACGTATGTATGTACATGTGTATGGGGGTGGGTTGGGCCATTTCTTTCGTCTGTTTCCTTGCGCTACCTCGCAAATGCGGGAGACAGCGGCAAAAAAGAAAAACAAAAATATATATATATATATATATATCCCTGGGAATAGGGGAGAAAGAATACTTCCCACGTATTCCCTGCGTGTTGTAGAAGGCGACTAATAGGGGAGGGAGCGGAGGGCTGGAAATCCTCCCCTCTTTTTTTTTTTTTTATTTTTCTAAAAGAAGGAACAGAGAAGGGGGCCAGGTGAGGATATTCCCTCAGGCGCCCAGTCCTCTGTTCTTAACGCTACCTCGCTGTCGCGGGAATTGGCGAATAGTATGAAAGTGGAATTTATTAAAAAAGGGGGTGACTGTATTATTGACTGGTTGCTAAGGTTATCTAATGTATGTATGACTCATGGTGAGGTGCCTGAGGATTGGCGGAATGCGTGCATAGTGCCATTGTACAAAGGCAAAGGGGATAAGAGTGAGTGCTCAAATTACAAAGGTATAAGTTTGTTGAGTATTTCTGGTAAATTATATGGGAGGGTATTGATTGAGAGGGTGAAGGCATGTACAGAGCATCAGATTGGGGAAGAGCAGTGTGGTTTCAGAAGTGTATGTGTATGTGTATATATATATATATATATATATATATATATATATATATATATATATATATATATATATATATATATATATATTTTTTTTTTTTTTGATACTAATTGCCATTTCTCGCATTAGCGAGGTAGTGTTAAGAACAGAGGGTGAAGACTGGGCCTTTGAGGGAATATATATATATATATATATATATATACATATATATATATATATATATATATATATATATATATATATATTTTTATTATACTTTGTCGCTGTCTCCCGCGTTTGCGAGGTAGCGCAAGGAAACAGACGAAAGAAATGGCCCAACCCCCCCCCCATCACATGTATATACATACGTCCACACACGCAAATATACATACCTACACAGCTTTCCATAGCTTACCCCAGACGCTTCACATGCCTTGATTCAATCCACTGACAGCACGTCAACCCCGGTATACCACATCGCTCCAATTCACTCTATTCCTTGCCCTCCTTTCACCCTCCTGCATGTTCAGGCCCCGATCACACAAAATCTTTTTCACTCCATCTTTCCACCTCCAATTTGGTCTCCCTCTTCTCCTTGTTCCCTCCACCTCCGACACATATATCCTCTTGGTCAATCTTTCCTCACTCATCCTCTCCATGTGCCCAAACCACTTCAAAACACCCTCTTCTGCTCTCTCAACCACGCTCTTTTTATTTCCACACATCTCTCTTACCCTTACGTTACTCACTCGATCAAACCACCTCACACCACACATTGTCCTCAAACATCTCATTTCCAGCACATCCATCCTCCTGCGCACCACTCTATCCATAGCCCACGCCTCGCAACCATACAACATTGTTGGAACCACTATTCCTTCAAACATACCCATTTTTGCTTTCCGAGATAATGTTCTCGACTTCCACACATTCTTCAAGGCCCCCAGAATTTTCGCCCCCTCCCCCACCCTATGATCCACTTCCGCTTCCATGGTTCCATCCGCTGCCAGATCCACTCCCAGATATCTAAAACACTTCACTTCCTCCAGTTTTTCTCCATTCAAACTCACCTCCCAATTGACTTGACCCTCAACCCTACTGTACCTAATAACCTTGCTCTTATTCACATTTACTCTTAACTTTCTTCTTCCACACACTTTACCAAACTCAGTCACCAGCTTCTGCAGTTTCTCACATGAATCACCCACCAGCGCTGTATCATCAGCGAACAACAACTGACTCACTTCCCAAGCTCTCTCATCCCCAACAGACTTCATACTTGCCCCTCTTTCCAAAACTCTTGCATTTACCTCCCTAACAACCCCATCCATAAACAAATTAAACAACCATGGAGACATCACACACCCCTGCCGCAAACCTACATTCACTGAGAATCAATCACTTTCCTCTCTTCCTACACGTACACATGCCTTACATCCTCGATAAAAACTTTTCACTGCTTCTAACAACTTTCCTCCCACTCCATATATTCTTAATACCTTCCACAGAGCATCTCTATCAACTCTATCATATGCCTTCTCCAGATCCATAAATGCTACATACAAATCCATTTGCTTTTCTAAGTATTTCTCACATACATTCTTCAAAGCAAACACCTGATCCACACATCCTCTACCACTTCTGAAACCACACTGCTCTTCCCCAATCTGATGCTCTGTACATGCCTTCACCCTCTCAATCAATACCCTCCCATATAATTTACCAGGAATACTCAACAAACTTATACCTCTGTAATTTGAGCACTCACTCTTATCCCCTTATATATATATATATATATATATATATATATATATATATATATATATATATATATATATATATATATATATATTTTTTTTTTTTTTTTTTTTTTTGCTTTGTCGCTGTCTCCCGCGTTTGCGAGGTAGCGCAAGGAAACAGACGAAAGAAATGGCCCAACCCACTCCCATACACATGTATATACATACGTCCACACACGCAAATATACATACCTACACAGCTTTCCATGGTTTACCCAGACGCTTCACATGCCCTGATTCAATCCACTGACAGTACGTCAACCCCTGTATACCACATCGATCCAATTCACTCTGTTCCTTGCCCTCCTTTCACCCTCCTGCATGTTCAGGCCCCAATCACACAAAATCTTTTTTACTCCATCTTTCCACCTCCAATTTGGTCTCCCACTTCTCCTCGTTCCCTCCACCTCCGACACATATATCCTCTTGGTCAATCTTTCCTCACTCATTCTCTCCATGTGCCCAAACCATTTCAAAACACCCTCTTCTGCTCTCACTCCATCTCCTCACATCACTACTACTTGTTATCACCTCCCCATTTGCGCCCTTCACTGAAGTTCCCATTTGCTCTCTTGTCTTACGCACTTTATTTACCTTCTTCCAGAAAATCTTTTTATTCTTCCTAAAATTTAATGATACTCTCTCACCCCAACTCTCATTTGCCTTCTCTTTCACCTTTCTCTTGACCTCCTGTCTCTTTCTTTTATACATCTCCCACTCAATTGCATTTTTCCCTGCAAAAATCGTCCATATACATATATATATATATATATATATATATATATATATATATATATATATATATATATATATATATATATATGTTGGTAAGGTTATTTAATGTATGTATGACTCATGGTGAGGTGCCTGAGGATTGGCGGAATGCGTGCATAGTGCCATTGTACAAAGGCAAAGGGGATAAGAGTGAGTGCTCAAATTACAGAGGTATAAGTTTGTTGAGTATTCCTGGTAAATTATATGGGAGGGTATTGATTGAGAGGGTGAAGGCATGTACAGAGCATCAGATTGGGGAAGAGCAGTGCGGTTTCAGAAGTGGTAGAGGATGTGTGGATCAGGTGTTTGCTTTGAAAAATGTATGTGAGAAATACTTAGAAAAGCAAATGGATTTGTATGTAGCATTTATGGATCTGGAGAAGGCATATGATAGAGTTGATAGAGATGCTCTGTGGAAGGTATTAAGAATATATGGTGTGGGAGGCAAGTTGTTAGAAGCAGTGAAAAGTTTTTATCGAGGATGTAAGGCATGTGTGCGTGTAGGAAGAGAGGAAAGTGATTGGTTCTCAGTGAATGTAGGTTTGCGGCAGGGGTGTGTGATGTCTCCATGGTTGTTTAATTTGTTTATGGATGGGGTTGTTAGGGAGGTAAATGCAAGAGTCCTGGAAAGAGGGGCAAGTATGAAGTCTGTTGGGGATGAGAGAGCTTGGGAAGTGAGTCAGTTGTTGTTCGCTGATGATACAGCGCTGGTGGCTGATTCATGTGAGAAACTGCAGAAGCTGGTGACTGAGTTTGGTAAAGTGTGTGGAAGAAGAAAGTTAAGAGTAAATGTGAATAAGAGCAAGGTTATTGGGTACAGTAGGGTTGAGGGTCAAGTCAATTGGGAGGTGAGTTTGAATGGAGAAAAACTGGAGGAAGTGAAGTGTTTTAGATATCTGGGAGTGGATCTGTCAGCGGATGGAACCATGGAAGCGGAAGTGGATCATAGGGTGGGGGAGGGGGCGAAAATTTTGGGAGCCTTGAAAAATGTGTGGAAGTCGAGAACAGTATCTCGGAAAGCAAAAATGGGTATGTTTGAAGGAATAGTGGTTCCAACAATGCTGTATGGTTGCGAGGCGTGGGCTATGGATAGAGTTGTGCGCAGGAGGATGGATGTGCTGGAAATGAGATGTTTGAGGACAATGTGTGGTGTGAGGTGGTTTGATCGAGTAAGTAACGTAAGGGTAAGAGAGATGTGTGGAAATAAAAAGAGCGTGGTTGAGAGAGCAGAAGAGGGTGTTTTGAAATGGTTTGGGCACATGGAGAGAATGAGTGAGGAAAGATTGACCAAGAGGATATATGTGTCGGAGGTGGAGGGAACGAGGAGAAGAGGGAGACCAAATTGGAGGTGGAAAGATGGAGTGAAAAAGATTTTGTGTGATTGGGGCCTGAACATGCAGGAGGGTGAAAGGAGGGCAAGGAATAGAGTGAATTGGAGCGATGTGGTATACAGGGGTTGACGTGCTGTCAGTGGATGGAATCAGGGCATGTGAAGCGTCTGGGGTAAACCATGGAAAGCTGTGTAGGTATGTATATTTGCGTGTGTGGACGTGTGTATGTACATGTGTATGGGGGGGGGGTTGGGCCATTTCTTTCGTCTGTTTCCTTGCGCTACCTCGCAAACACGGGAGACAGCGACAATAAAAAAAAAAAAAAAAAAAAAAATATATATATATATATATATATATATATATATATATATATATATATATATATTATTTTTTCATTATACTTAGTAGCTGTCTCCCTCGTTAGTGAGGTAGCACAAGGAAACAGACGAAAGAATGGCCCAACCCACCCACATACACATGTAAATGCCCATACACACACACATACACATGTAAATGCCCATACACACACACATATACCTACCTATCATATGCATACATATACATACACAGACATATACATATATACACGTATACACATCCACACTTGCTGCCTTCATCCATTTCCGTCACCACCCTGCCACACATAAAATGGATCCCCCCTCCCCCTGAGCAAGCGTGAGGTAGCCCAAGGAAAAGACAACAAAGGCCACATTCATTCACACTCAGTCTCTAGCTGTCATGTGTAATGCATCAAAACCACAGCTCCTTTTCCACATCCAGGTCCCATAAAACTTTCCATGGTTTACCCTAGATGCTTCACATGCCCTGCTTCAGTCCATTGACAGCACGTCGACCCCGGTATACCACATCTTTCCAATTCATTCTACTTCTTACACATCTCAACCTCCTGCGTATTCAGGCCCCAATCACTCAAAATTTTTTTCATTCCATCCTTCCATCTCCAATTTGGTCTCCAGCTTCTCTTGGTTCCCTCCACCTCTGACATACATCCTCTTTGTCAATCTTTCCTCACTCATTCTCTCCATGTGACCAAACCATTTCAAAACACCCTCATCTTCTCTCTCAACCACACTCTTTATATTTCCACACATCTCTCTCACCATTTCATTACTTTCTCGATCAAACCACCTCACACAACATAATGTCCTCGAACATTTTATTTCCAACACATCCACTCTCCTCCTTTCAATCCTATCTATAGCTCATGCCTTGCATCCATATAATATTATTGGAACTACTATTCCTTCAAACATACCCATTTTTGCTCTCCGAGATAACGTTCTCTCCTTCCAAATATTTTTCATTGCTTCCAGAACTATGCCTCCTCCCTCGCCTTATGACTTCCTTCTGCTTCCACGGTTCCATCTGCTTCTAATTTCATTCCCAATTTTTCTCCATTCAAACTTACATCCCAATTAACTTGTCCCTCAACCCTACTAAACCTTGCTCTTATTCACATTTACTTTCAACTTTCTCCTTTCACACACTTTTCCAAACTCAGTTGCCAACTTCTGCAGTTTCTCACACGAATCAGCCACTAGAGCATATCATCGGTGAACAACATGTGACACTTCCCAGGCCCTCTCATCCCCATCAGACCGCATACTCGCCCCTCTCTCCATAATTCTTGCATTTACCTTCATAACAACCCCATCCAGAAACAAATTAAGCAACAATGGGAATATCACACACCCCTGCCGCAAATTGACATTCACTGAAAACCAATCACTCTATTCCTACTGGTACACATGCCTTACATACTGAGCAAAAACTTTTCACTGTTTCTAGCAACTTACCTCCCACACCATATACTCTTAAAACTTTACACAAAGCATCTCTATCAACCCTATCATATGCCTTCTCCAGATCCATAAATGCTACATACAAATCCATTTGTTTTTCTAAGTATTTCTCACAAACATTCTTCAAAGCAAACACCTGATCCACACATCCTATACCACTTCTGAAACCACACTGCTCTTCCCCAATCTGATGCTCTGTACATGCCTTCACCCTCTCAATCAATACCCTCCCATTTAATTTCCCAATAATACTCTACAGACTTATGCCTTATGTAGTTTGAACACTCACCTTTATCCTTTTTGCCTTTGTACAGTGGAACTATGCACACATTCTGCCAATCCTCAGGCACTTCACCATGTTCCATACATACACTGAATATGCTTACCAACCAATCAACAACACAGTCACCCTGTTTTAATAAATTCCACTGCAGTACCATCCAAGCCCGTTGTCTTGCCGGATTTCATTTCCGCAAAGCTTTCATTACCTCTCCTCTCTTTACCAAACCATTCTCTCTGATCACATGCATATTTCTGTTTCACACCATCACTATTTCTGTAACAAATGCTATCATACCTTAAAAATGGATCATATCTAATCTTCCTATATATCAAGCGGATAGGGGTTTAAGAATACTTCCCACGTATTCCCTGCGTGTCGTAGAAGGCGACTAAAAGGGGAGGGAGCGGGGGGCTGGAATTCCTCCCCTCTCGTTTTTTTTTTAAATTTTCCAAAAGAAGGAACAGAGGGGGGCCAGGTGAGGATATTCCAAAAAAGGCCCAGTCCTCTGTTCTTAGCGCTACCTCGCTAATGCGGGAAATGGCGAATAGTTTAAAAAAAAAAAAAAAAAAAAAATCAAGCGTTTGTATCCAAATAAGTTTATTAGCTGTTTCTTCACTCCATTTTAGCCAGTAATTCATGCATTGAAAAAGTGTCACAAATATTAGAAAATTCAATTTCTCATATTTATTGCAACATCTAAAAAAAAAAAAAAAAAAAGAAATATGGGGTTAACTATTTCCAGTATCAAGCAAACGGATCATCTCTATCATTTGCCTCTTGTACTAAAATGCTGTTTACATCTTCGCCTCATTCTTCATTTAAGTTTGGTAACATCAAGCAACCCATCAGCACTGACCTAGGTCTTATCTGCACCAGACCAAAAGGAAGACAGTAAAGCTCAATTCAACTTCACTTAAAATGAGTTACGGAAAAAATTCTTCATAAAACAGCATTTAGTATACTGATGAGGGTCAAAGAGGGTAACTAAGTTAAATTAGGAAAACTAGATTATCTGTAGCTTATTGCTGATTTACAATTGGTTTATTTCATCTCCCTGAGCATTATTTTCACTTATTCTTAAGGTGTTCGGTTAACTTAACTCAGCTCTGACTTTCAGGTTCATGCAAATGGCTGGTATAGCATGTGAAACACTTGCCTTCATGCAAACTTCTAAGGTTAAGCTCACCTCTAATGTGACCATAAAAACTTTGATCCATGACCCCTAAAACAGCCTTAAACCTTTACTTACCAGCCGTAGCTCACCCTGCACCTTAACCCACCAGCCCTGAACCTTAAACCACCCTAAACCTTAACTCACCAGCCCTAGCCTAGCCCTGGCTCTGCCCTGAACCTTAACCCACCAAACAGAGCTCAGCCCTGAACCTCCACTATGGCTTGTAATCTTTACTGTTGCCCTGGATCGAGATGAAGCAGGTCTCATATGGGGCTACAATTAATGGATATCCAAATTCTATTTATGGATGGTGAGTGCTTGCATCATGTGCTGAGAGCTTTCATTAGTGTTAGTAGGGACCCCCCATCAAGAGTGGTGTAGGGCTTTATCAAGGGGTGGTGAGGGCCTCTGATCAATGGTGAAGGCCCCTCATCAGTCGTGAAGGATAATAAGAGTCCTCATCAAGAATGGCCAGGATCCTCATCAAGGATGGTTAGGGGCCTAAACAAAGGTTTGTAAGAGCCATCAACACGGTTGGCAAGGGTATTGTTACATCAAAAATATCATACTTGTATCTAACTTTCTAAAAGGAGAAACAGGAGTCATGTGAGGAGTGCTCATCCTCCTCGAGAGCTCAGACTGGGGTGTCTAAATGTGTGTGGATGTAACCAAGATGAGAAAAAAGGAGATATAGGTAGTACATTTGAGGAAAGGAACCTGGATGTTTTGCCTCTGACTGGAACGAAGCTCAACGGTAAAAGGGAAGAGTGGTTTGGGAATGTCTCGAGAGTATAGTCAGGGGTTGGTGAGAGTTCAAGAGCATAGGAAGGAGTAGCACTACTCCTGAAGCAGGAGTTGTGGGAGTATGTGATAGAGTGTAAGAAAATAAACTCTAGATTGATGTGGGTAAAACTGAAAGTGGATGGAGAGAGATGGGTGATTATTGGTGCCTATGCACCTGGTCATAAGAAAGAAGATCATGAGAAGCAAGTGTTTTGGGATCAGCTGAGTGAGTGTGCTAGCAGCTTTGATGCACGAAACCAGGTTGTATGATGGGTGATTTAAATGCAAAGATGGATACTGTGGCAGTTGAGGGTATATTTGGTGTACATGGGGTGTTCAGTGTTGTAACTGGAAATGTTGAAGAGCTTGTGAATTTGTGTGCTGAAAAAGGACTAATGACTGGGAATACCTGGTTTAAAAAGAGAGATATACATAAGTATATGTCTGTGAGTAGGAGAGATGGCCAGAGAGCATTATTGGATTATGTTTTTATTGATAGGCATGTAAAAGAGAGACTTCGATGTTAATGGGCTGAGAGGGGCAGCTGTCAGGATGTCAGATCACTATCTTGTGGAGGCAAAGGTGAATATTTGTAGAGGTTTTCAGAAAAGAAGAGAGAATGTTGGGGAGAAGAGAGTGGTGAGAGTAAATGAGCTTGGAAAGGAGACTTGTGTGAGGAAGTACCATGAGAGATTGAGTGCAGAATGGCAAAAGGTGAGAGCAAACGACATAAGGGGAGTGGGGTTGGAATGGGATGTATTTAGGAAAGCAGTGATGGCTTGTGCAAAAGATGCATGTGGCATGAGAAAGGTGGGAGGTGGGCAGATTAGAAAGGGTAGTGAGCAGTGCAATGAAGAAATAAATTTTGTGAAGGAGAAGAGAGAGGCATTTGGACAATTTTTGCAGGGAAGTAGTGCAAATGACTGGGAGATGTATAAAAGAAAGAGGCAGGAGGTCAAGAGAAACATGCAAGAGGTGAAAAAGAGGGCAAATGATATTTCTAGTGAGAATAAAAAGATGTTTTGGAAGTGCGTAAGACAAGAGAACAAATGGGAACATCAGTGAAGTGGGCAAATGGGGAGGTAATAACAAGTAGTGATGAAGGGAGAATGGTCTGGTAAACAGAGAAGAGGTAGTGAAAGCTTTGCGGAAGATGAAAGCCGGCAAGGTGGCGGGTTCGGATGGTATTGCAGTGGAATTTATCAAAAAAGAAAGTGACTGTGTTGTTGGTTGGTTGGTAAGGATATTCAGTGTATGTATGGATCATGGGGATATGCCTGAAGATTGGCAGAATGCATGCATGCATAGTGCCTTGTACTATAAGGGTACTATAAGAGGATAAGGGTGAGTGTTCAAATTACAGAGACAAGTTTGGTGAATATTCTGGGGAAATCATACGTGAGGGTGTTGATTGAGAGGGTAAAGGCATGTAAGGACCATCAGGTTGGGAAGAGCAGTGTGGTTTCAGAAGTGGTAGAGGATGTGTGGATCAGGTGTCTGCTTTGAAGAATGTATGTGAGAAATACTTCGAAAAACAGATGGATTTGTAAGTAGCATTTATGGATCTATAGAAGGCATATGGTAGGGGTGATAGAGATGCTTTGTGGAAGGTTTTAAGAGTATATGGAGTGAGGGGTAAGTTGCTAGAAGCAGTGAAATGTTTTTACTAACGATGTAAGGCCTGTGTACAACTAGGAAGAGAGGAAAGTGACTGGTTCCCAGTGAATGATGGTTTGCGGCAGGGGTGCATGATGTCTACATGTTTGTTTAATTTGCTCATGGATGGGGTGGTTAGGGAGGTTAATGCAAGAGTTTTGGAGAGAGGGGCAAGTATGCAGTCTGTTGTGGATGAGAGGGCTTGGGAAGTGAGTCAGTTGTTGTTCGCTGATGATACAGCACTGGTGGCTGATTCTGATGAGAAACTGCAGAAGTTGGTGATTGAGTTTGGTACAGTGTGTGAAAGAAGAAAGTTGAGTAAATGTGACTAACAGCAAGGTTATTAGGTCCCCAATCTGATGCTCTGTACATGCCTTCACCCTCTCAATCAATACCCTACCATATAATTTCCTAGGAATACTCAACAAACTTATACCTCTATAATTTGAACACTCACCTTTATCCCCTATGCCATTGTACAATTGCACTATGCATGCATGCCACCAATCTTCAAGCACTTCACCATAAACCATATATACATTGAATATCCTCACCAACCAGTCAACAACACAGTCACCCCCTATTTTAATAAATTCCACAGAAATACCATCCAAACCTTGCCAGCTTCATCTTTGGCAAATCTTTCACTACCTCTTCTCTGTTTACCAAACCATTCTACCCGACCCTCTCACTTCGCACACCACCTTGACCAAAACACCCTATATCTGCCCCTCTATCATCAAACACATTCAACAAACCTTCAAAATACCCACTCCATCTCCTTCTCACTTCACCATTACTTGTTATTACCTCCCCATTAGCACCCTACATCGATGTTGTCTTGTCTTATGCACTTTATTTACCTCCTTTCAAAACATCTTTATTCTTCTGAAAACTTAACGATACTCTCAACCCAATTCTCGTTTGCCCTTTTTCACCTCTTGCACCTTTCTCTTGAACCTCCTGCCTTTTTCTTTTATACATCTCCCAGTCATCTGCACTATTTCCCAGCATAAATTGTCCAAATGCCTCTCTCTTCTCTTTCATTAACAATCTTACTTCTTCATCCCACCACACTACCCTTTCTACTCTGCTCACCTCTCACATTTCTCATGCCACAGGCATCTTTTGCATAAGCCATCACTGCTTCTCTAAATACATCCCATTCCTTCCCCACTCCCCTTATGTCATTTGCTCTCACCTTTCTCCATTCTGCACTCAATCTCTCCTCGTACTTCCTCACCCAAGTCTCCTTTCCAAGCTCACTTACTCTCACCACTATCTTCACCCCAACATTCTCTCCTCTTTTCTGAAAAACCTCTACAAATCTTCACCTTCACCTCAACAAGATAATGATCAGACATCCTTCCAGTTGCCCCTCTCAGCTCATTAACATCCAAAAGTCTCTCTTTCACGTGCCTATCAATCAACATGAAATCCCATAATACTCTCTGGCCATCTCTTCTACTTACATTTGTATACTTATGTATTATTATTATTTATTATTATACTTTGTCGCTGTCTCCCGCGTTTGCGAGGTAGCGCAAGGAAACAGACGAAAGAAATGGCCCAACCCCCCCCCATACACATGTATATACATACGTCCACACACTCAAATATACATACCTACACAGCTTTCCATGGTTTACCCCAGACGCTTCACAAGCCTTGATTCAATCCACTGACAGCACGTCAACCCCGGTATACCACATCGCTCCAATTCACTCTATTCCTTGCCCTCCTTTCACCCTCCTGCATGTTCAGGCCCCGATCACACAAAATCTTTTTCACTCCATCTTTCCACCTCCAATTTGGTCTCCCTCTTCTCCTCGTTCCCTCCACCTCCGACACATATATCCTCTTGGTCAATCTTTCCTCGCTCATTCTCTCCATGTGCCCAAACCACTTCAAAACACCCTCTTCTGCTCTCTCAACCACGCTCTTTTTCTTTCCACACATCTCTCTTACCCTTACGTTACTCACTCGATCAAACCACCTCACACCACACATTGTCCTCAAACATCTCATTTCCAGCACATCCATCCTCCTGCGCACAACTCTATCCATAGCCCACGCCTCGCAACCATACAACATTGTTGGAACCACTATTCCTTCAAACATACCCATTTTTGCTTTCCGAGATAATGTTCTCGACTTCCACACATTCTTCAAGGCCCCCAGAATTTTCGCCCCCTCCCCCACCCTATGATCCACTTCCGCTTCCATGGTTCCATCCGCTGCCAGATCCACTCCCAGATATCTAAAACACTTCACTTCCTCCAGTTTTTCTCCATTCAAACTCACCTCCAAATTGACTTGACCCTCAACCCTACTGTACCTAATAACCTTGCTCTTATTCACATTTACTCTTAACTTTCTTCTTCCACACACTTTACCAAACTCAGTCACCAGCTTCTGCAGTTTCTCACATGAAACTTGGTAATCCCAATCACCAGTCCTTTTTCAGCACACAAATCTACAAGCTCTTCACCTTTTCCATTTACAACACTGAACACTCCATGTACACCAATTATACCCTCAACTGCCACATTACTCACCTTTGCATTCAAATCATCCATCACTATAACCCAGTCTCGTATATGAAAGCTGCTAACACACTCACTCAGCTGCTCCCAAAACACTTGCCTCTCATGATCTTTCTTCTCATGACCAGGTGCATAGGCACCAATAATCACCCATCTCTCTCCATCCACTTTTAGTTTTACCCATATCAATCTAGAGTTTACTTTCTTACACTCTATCACTTACTCCCACAACTCCTCCTTCACGAGTAGTGCTACTCCTTCCTTTGCTTTTGTCCTCTTACTAAGGAATTCCCAAACCACTCTTCCCCTTTACCCTTGAGCTTCATTTCACTCAGAGCCAAAACATCCAGGTTCCATTCCTCAAACATACTACCTATCTCTCCTTTTTCTCATCTTGGTTACATCCATACAGACTTAGACACCCCAATCTGAGCCTTCGAGGAGGATGAGCACCCCTTACATGACTCCTTCTTCTGTTTCCCCTTTTAGAAAGTTAAAATACAAGGAGGGGAGGGTTTTTAGCCCCCTGCTCTTATCCCCTTTATTTGCCTCTTACGACACACGGAGAATGCATGAGAAGTATTGTTTCTCCCCTATCCCTAGAGATGGGGGAGATGGAGTGAGCATTTTGAAATGTATATGTATGTATATGTGCGTGTATGGGCGTTCATGTATATACATAAGTATGTGGGTGGGTTGGGCCATTCCTCGTCTGCTTCCTTGCACTACCTTACTGACACAGGAGATGGCGATTAAGTATAACAATAATGAATAATAAATATTATTATACTTCGTCACCGTCTCCCACGTTAGCGAGGTAGTGCAAGGAAACAGACGAAAGAATGGCCCCACCCACCCACATATATATGTATATACATAAACGCCCACACACGCACATAAACATACCTATACGTTTCAACATATACTTACATATACGTACACAGACATATACATATATATACATGTACATATTCATACATGCTGCCTTCATCCATTCCCACCGCCACCCCACCACACATGAAATATATAAAATATATTGATTAAAAATCATGTCAGTCTGTCTTGATAAACAAGTTTAATCAATACATATGGGAGGATAAATATTTTGAAAAAGACAGTACAAACACTGGGACCCGACTCATCATCTCTCTGCTCTTCGTACCCAGCTGATCTCATGAATTACATACCACCAAAAAGGATTTATTCATTTATATTTATTATACTTTCTTGCTGTCTCCCGCATTAGCAAGATAGCGCAAGGAAACGGATGAAAGAATGGCCCAACCCACCCACATACACATGTATATACATACACATCCACACACGCACATATACATACCTATACATCTCACGTATACATATACAGACATATACATGTACAGACATATACATATCCATATATACACATGTACATAATTCATACTGTCTGCCCTTATTCATTCCCATTGGCACCCCGCCACAAATGAAGTAACAACCCCCTCCCCCCGCATGTGTGCAAGGTAGCGCTAGGAAAAGACAACAAAGGCCACATTCGTTCACACTCAGTCTCTACCTGTCATGTATAATGCACCGAAACCACAGCTCCCTTTTCACATCCAGGCGCCACAGAGCTTTCCATGGTTTACCCCAGACGCTTCACATACATGTCGACCCCAGTATACCACATCGTTCCAATTCACTTGCACGCCTTTCACCCTCCTGCATCTTCAGGCCCCGATCACTCAAAATCTTATTCACTCCATCTTTCCACCTCCAATTTGGTCTCCCACTTCTCCTCATTCCCTCGACCTCTGACACATATATCCTCTTTGTCAATCTTTCCTCACTCATTCTCTCCATGTGACCTAACCATTTCAAAACACCCTCTTCTGCTCACTCAACCACATTCTTTTCATTACCAGAGGTCTCTGTTACCCTTTCATTACTTACTCGATCAAACCACCTCACACCACATATTGTCCTCAAACATCACATTTCCAGCACATCCACCCTCCTCCGCACAACTCTATCTATAGCCTACGCCTCGCAACCATACAACATTGTTGGAACCACTATTCCTTCTAAATATACTCATTTTTGCTTTCCAAGATAACGTTCTCGACTTCCACACACTCTTCAACGCTCCCAGAATTTTCGCCCCCTCCCCCACCCATGATTCACTTCCGCTTCCATGGTTCCATCCGCTGCCAAATCCACTCCCACATATCTAAAACACTTCACTTCCTCCAGTTTTTCTCCATTCAAACTTACCTCCCAATTGACTTGTCCCTCAACCCTACTGTACCTAATAACCTTGCTCTTATTCACATTTACTCTCAGCTTTCTTCTTTCACACACTTTACCAAACTAAGTCACCAGCTTCTGCAGTTTCTCACCAGTGCTGTATCATTAGTGAACAACTGACTCACTTCCCAAGCTCTCTCATCCACAACAGACTGCATACTTGCCCCTCTTTCCAAAACTCTTGCATTCACCTCCCTAACAACCTCATCCATAAACAAATTAAACATCCATGGAGACATCACACACCCCTGCCGCAAACCTACATTCACTAAGAACCAATCACTTTCTTCTCTTCCTACACATACACATGCCTTACATCCTTGATAAAAACTTTGCACTGCTTCTAACAACTTGCCTCCCACACCATATATTCTTACTACCTTACACAGAGCATCTCTATCAACTCTATCATATGCCTTCTCCAGATCCATAAATGCTACATACAAATCCATTTGCTTTTCAAAGAATTTCTCACATACATTCTTCAAAGGAAACACCTGATCCACACATCCTATACCACTTCTGAAACCACACTGCTCTTCACCAATCTGATGCTCTGTACATGCCTTCACCCTCTCAATCTATACCCTCCCATATAATTTACCAGGAATACTCAACAAACTTATACCTCTGTAATTTGAGCACTCACTTTTATCCCCTTTGCCTTTGTACAATGGCACTATGCAAGCATTCTGCCAATCCTCAGGCACCTTACCATTAGTCATACATACATTAAATAACCTTACCAACCACTCAACAATACAGTCACCCACATTTTTTAATAAATTCCACTGCAATACCATCAAACCCACTGCCTTGCTGGCTTTCATCTTCCGCAAAGCTTTTACTACCTCATCTCTGTTTGCCAAATCATTCTCCCTAACCCTCTCACTTTGCACACCACCTCGACCAAAACACCCTATATCTGCCACTCTATCATCAAACACATTCAACAAACCTTCAAAATACTCACTCCATCTCCTTCTCACCTCACCACTACTTGTTATCACCTCCCAATTAGCCCCCTTCACTGATGTTCTCATTTGTTCCTCTGCCTTACCCACTTTATTTACCTCCTTCCAAAACATCTTTTCATTCTCCCTATAATTTAATGATACTCTCTCACCCCAACTCTCTCTCATTTGCCCTCTTTTTCACCTCTTGCACCTTTCTCTTGGCCTCCTGCCTCTTTCTTTTATACATCTCCCACTCATTTGCATTATTTCCCTGCAAAAATCGTCCAAATGCCTCTCTCTTCTCTTTCACTAATAATCTTACTTCTTCATCCCACCATTCACTACCCTTTCTAATCTGCCCACCTCCCACGCTTCTCGTGCCACAAGCATCTTTTGCGCAAGCCATCACTGCTTCCATAAATACATCCCATTCCTCCCCCACTCCCCTTACATCCTTTGTTCTCACCTTTTTCTATTCTGTACTCAGTCCCTCCTGGTACTTCCTCACACAAGTCTCCTTCCCAAGCTCACTTACTCTCACCACTCTCTTCACCCCAACATTCTCTCTTCTTTTCTGAAAACCTCTACAAATCTTCACCTTCGCCTCCACAAGATAATGATCAGACATCCCTCCAGTTGCACCTCTCAGCACATTAACATCCAAAAGTCTCTCTTGCGCGTCCCTATCAATTAACACGAAATCTAATAACTCTCTATGGCCACCTCTCATACTTACATATGTATACTTATGTATATATCTCTTTTTAGACCAGGTGTTCCCAATCACCAGTCCTTTTTCAGCACATAAATCTACAAGCTCTTCACCATTTCCATTTACAACATTGAACACCCCATGTACACCAATTATTCCCTCAGCTGCCAAAAAAGATACCCAGCTATAATAGCATCATAATTCTTTATTCAGCTCATTTGTCGGGAGGTAAATGTTAAAGTCTTCTTTACTATTATTATTATTATTTTGCTTTGTCGCTGTCCCCCGCGTTTGCAAGGTAGCGCAGGGAAACAGACGAAAGAATGGCCCAACCCACCCACACACATATGTATATACATACACATTCACACATGCAAATATACATACCTATACATCTCAATGTACACATATATATACACACACAGACATATACATATATACACATGTACATAATTCATACTGTCTGCCTTTATTTATTCCCATCGCCACCTCACCACACATGGAATAACAACCCCCTCCCCCCTCATGTGTGTGAGGTAGCGCTAGGAAAAGATAACAAAGGCCCCATTCGTTCACACTCAGTCTCTAGCTGTCATGTAATAATGCACCGAAATCACAGCTCCCTTTCCACATCCAGGCCCCACAGAACTTTCCATGGTTTGCCCCGGACGCTTCACATGCCCTGGTTCAATCCATTGACAGCACGTCGACCCCGGTATACCATATCGTTCCAATTCACTCTATTCCTTGCACGCCTTTCACCCTCCTGCATGTTCAGGGTATTTTTTTTTTCCAAGGGAGGGAGCAGAGAGGGGGGCCGGGTGAGGATGTTTCCTCAGAGGCCCGGTCCTCTGTTCTTGATGCTACCTCGCTGACGCGAAAGATGGCGAGTAGTATGAAAGAAAGAAAAAAGATGATTCATGGTGAGGTGCCTGAGGATTGGCGGAATGCTTGTATAGTGCCACTGTACAAAGGCAAAGGGGATAAAAGTGAGTGCTCACATTACAGAGGTATAAGTTTGTTGAGTAATCCTGGTAAATTATATGGGAGGGTATTGATTGAGAGGGTGAAGGCATGTACAGAGCATCAGATTGGGGAAGAGCAGTGTGGTTTCAGAAGTGGTAGAGGATGTGTGGATCTGGTGTTTGCTTTGAAGAATGTATGTGAGAAATACTTAGAAAAGTATATGGATTTGTATGTAGCATTTATGGATCTTCTTTACTATCAACACAGTAACCTCATTAAGTGTGTACATGTAGGTACTTTCCTTAATGCAAGCTGTAAATGACCTCAGCTGGTGATATGGTAGATAATTCTAGGTAATCAATTAATCTTTCATCAAAAATCTCTGAAGGAAATAAAAGCTCTTTATAAATAATAAATAATCAATGAAGTTTTACTTTCATACATAAATAATTTGGTATCTTCTCTGTCGGAGACAGGTCTGCACTTAACATAAAATGGTTTCTTTCAAAATGTTATCAAAAACATTTAAAAAGTTCACATGGCTTTAAGTTCTCTAAATTCAAGTTTACAGATAGTGGCCTGTTCCCTAACTTTTCCAAATACAGTTAATGTCCCAGAGATAGGGTGAGTAATACTGTGGCTGACCTAAATCTATTAAGAGAAATTTCAACACAAAATTATGACTCCAAAATATTAATCTTTTTGCAAGATTTCAATGTACATGAAAGTTGTTACAAAAATGTAAACATCTTTCGTATACATTTCTAAGGCCATTGCATATCAGTACTCATAATGAAAGAGCAAATTGCATTCATGTCTTTTTAAACCTCTTATAGGTAAATCTTAAAATATTTCAAAATTATCAACAGTAATAAAATAAACTTATGGGCCTTTAGAAATATATATTGGGGACAAAGTGGATGATATACCAGATAATCATCAATTTTTACTATCCCTCATGCATAAAGAGTTGAAATGATCAACAGTGGTGGCTGTCAGTAATGACCTGTGTCACAAATCAAATAAGCTGATTGTTTGTAGTGACCTGTGACACAGACCAAAATGAACAAGTTATTAGGACCCATGGCAAAGATCACAACCATCTGACCAACAGCTGAAAAATTAGTTGTTAGCTGTAACCTGATACAGAGATTCTTTAAATAAGAATTTGAAACTATGACCATAGTTGTATAATAATGCATGTTCTGTGTCAAGTACCACCAAGCGACAAAGGCCATGCAGCTGTGAAGTTGTAAATATGAAAACAGCTATCTCTCTTTGCAGAAAGTTATACTTGTACTCCCATCACTTATAACAGGCTGTCTTCCCTCCATGCATATAATACTTGCTACCTCAGATCCAATTTTACATACATATACAGGTGTGTTTCCCTGACTCTGGAGGACAATATCTATCGCTGAGCGTAGTTTAAGCTCAATTCCTCCAGTGACATCACAGCTCAGTATATCTGTTGAAATCTTCTGAGTGATTTTTCCATTTTCATCAACTGTGATATTTGGTATCAGTTTGGCATCTGGAAGGTGGAATGCAAAACATTATAAAGTAGTAACAGATAAGACTGTCAATTCAAAAGATATAATCTCTCAATGATTCATGATTTCTGATGGGTGAATAGGATATTCCCACAATCTACAGTAGAGGGATATACAAAAGGTTCTTCAGCAAGGGCACAACCAAAATTAAGATCAGAACAGGCCTTGAAATGCAATAAACTGGCCATCTTAATTCATTTACTCAATTCAATTTAAGAGATTTGATATATGTGTGTGTAAAACTTGAGGAAAACAAAAAGATGATCTTTCACCTGATGATTTGGTCATCTTTATTCACCTGGTAATTGTGGTGGTTTGTCATAAACCCCATCTACATCAGTCAAGAAGACGACTCTCTTCACTTGAAGTTCCTCACAAAGTGTCTAAAATGCATTTATGGCAATTTGTGTTAATTCATAGCAACAAAGGTTTTGTCTCTATCATAAATAAGTTCATAGAAAAATCAGTTCTGTACCATAGTATAGAACAAACTGTAGATATAACAACTTGGGAGGACCTTTAGGTACCATGTAGGTATCACTCAACAAACTAGGAAACCAAATTACTCATTAGGAAGTTAATAACCACATAAACAAATAAAATCATGAGCCAGAACCTAGTAAAATCTTGTCAAGGTGATGGTTTATATATATGAAGAGGATGAGGGAATGAAGATCAACTATGAGGATTTGTGCCTTAGAAGCAGAGGAAGAAAAGTAGAAGTAGAAAACAGGAAAGAGATGAAAGGATGAAGTGGAGGCTTTCGGGGATCAGGGCCTGAACATTTCATTCAGGAGGGTGAAAAATGCACATGGGATAGAATGAAGTGGACTGATGTGGTAGACAGGGGAGCTGAACTTGTATGTGTTCATTCTCTGTAAAATGCATTTGTGAAAGAATCCTTTTCTCTATGTTAATATCATGAAATGAAAACCTGTTCTGATTCTTAAATCTTTTTCATACTTGACTGCCATTTCCCACGTTAGTGAGGTAGCACCATGAAACAATTAAGAATGACACATCGGCTCACATACACACATATACTTCTTTACGGTGAAAAGAAGGTTCTTCATATACATATATACACATTTTTCTTTTTTTTTTTTTTGTCGCTGTCTCCCGCGTTTGTAAGGTAGCGCAAGGAAACAGATGAAAGAAATGGCCCAACTCACCCCCATACACATGTATATACATACGTCCACACACGCAAATATACATACCTACACAGCTTTCCATGGTTTACCCCAGACGCTTCACATGCCCTGTTTTAATCCACTGACAGCACGTCAACCCCAGTATACCACATCGATCCAATTCACTCTATTCTTTGCCCTCCTTTCACCCTCCTGCATGTTCAGGCCCCAATCACACAAAATCTTTTTCATTCCATCTTTCCACCTCCAATTTGGTCTCCCACTTCTCCTCGTTCCCTCCACCTCCGACACATATATCCTCTTGGTCAATCTTTCCTCACTCATTCTCTCCATGTGCCCAAACCATTTCAAAACATCCTCTTCTGCTCTCTCAACCACGCTCTTTTTATTTCCACACATCTCTCTTACCCTTAAGTTACTTACTCAATCAAACCATCTCACACCATACATTGTCCTCAAACATCTCATTTCCAGCACATCCATCCTCCTGCGCACAACTCTATCCATAGCCCATGCCTCGCAACCATACAACATTGTTGGAACCACTATTCCTTCAAACATACCCATTTTTGCTTTCCGAGATAATGTTCTCGACTTCCACACATTCTTCAAGGCTCCCATGATTTTCGCCCCCTCCCCCACCCTATGATCCACTTCCGCTTCCATGGTTCCATCCGCTGCCAGATACACTCCCAGATATCCAAAACACTTTACTCCCTCCAGCTTTTCTCCATTCAAACTTACCTCCCAATTGACTTGATCCTCAACCCTACCGTACCTAATAACCTTGCTCTTATTCACATTTACTCTTAACTTTCTTCTTTCACACACTTTACCAAACTCAGTCACCAGCTTCTGCAGTTTCTCACATGAATCAGCCACCAGCGCTGTATCATCAGCGAACAACAACTGACTCACTTCCCAAGCTCTCTCATCCACAACAGACTTCATACTTGCCCCTTTTTCCAAAACTCTTGCATTCACCACCCTAACAACCCCATCCATAAACAAATTAAACAACCATGGAGACATCACACACCCCTGCCGCAAACCTATTTTCACTGAGAACCAATCACTTTCCTCTCTTCCTACATGTACACATGCCTTACATCCTCGATAAAAACTTTTCAATGCTTCTAACAACTTGCCTCCCACACCATATATTCTTAATACCTTCCACAGAGCATCTCTATCCACTCTATCATATGCCTTCTCGAGATCCATAAATGCTACATACAAATCCATTTGCTTTTCTAAGTATTTCTCACATACATTCCTCAAAGCAAACACCTGATCCACACATCCTCTACCACTTCTGAAACCACACTGCTCTTCCCCAATCTGATGCTCTGTACATGCCTTCACCCTCTCAATCAATACCCTCCCATATAATTTACCAGGAATACTCAACAAACTTATACCTCTGTAATTTGAGCACTCACTCTTATCCCCTTTGCCTTTGTACAATGGCACTATGCACGCATTCCGCCAATCCTCAGGCACCTCACCATGAGTCATACATACATTAAATAACCTTACCAACCAGTCAATAATAGTCACCCCCTTTTTTAATAAATTCCAATGCAATACCATCCAAACCTGCTGCCTTGCCGGCTTTCATCTTCCGCAAAGCTTTTACTACCTCTTCTCTGTTTACCAAATCATTCTCCCTAACCCTCTCACTTTGCACACCACCTCGACCAAAACACCCTATATCTGCCACTCTATCATCAAACACATTCAACAAACCTTCAAAATACTCACTCCATCTCCTTCTCACATCACCACTACTTGTTATCACCTCACCATTTGAGCCCTTCACTGAAGTTCCCATTTGCTCCCTTGTTTTAAGCACTTTATTTACCTCCTTCCAGAACAGCTTTTTATTCTCCCTAAAATTTAATGATACTCTCTCACCCCAACTCTCATTTGCCCTCTTTTTCACCTCTTGCACCTTTCTCTTGACCTCCTGTCTCTTTCTTTTATACATCTCCCACTCAATTGCATTTTTTCCCTGCAAAAATCGTCCTTATGCCTCTCTCGTCTCTTTCGCTAATACTCTTACTTCTTCATCCCACCACTCACTACCCTTTCTAATCAACCCACCTCCCACTCTCCTCATGCCACAAGCATCTTTTGCGCAATCCATCACTGATTCCCTAAATACATCACAATCCTCCCCCACTCCCCTTACTTCCATTGTTCTCACCTTTTTCCATTCTGTACTCAGTCTCTCCTGGTACTTCCTCACACAAGTCTCCTTCCCAAGCTCACTTACTCTCACCATCCTCTTCACCCCAACATTCACTCTTCTTTTCTGAAAACCCATACAAATCTTCACCTTAGCCTCCACAAGATAATGATCAGATATCCCTCCAGTTGCACCTCTCAGCACATTAACATCCAAAAGTCTCTCTTTCGCGCGCCTGTCAATTAACACGTAATCCAATAACGCTCTCTGGCCATCTCTCCTACTTACATACGTATCCTTATGTATATCTCGCTTTTTAAACCAGGTATTCCCAATCACCAGTCCTTTTTCAGCACATAAATCTACAAGCTCTTCACCATTTCCATTTACAACACTGAACACCACATGTATACCAATTATTCCCTCAACTGCCACATTACTCACCTTTGCATTCAAATCACCCATCACTATAACCCGGTCTCGTGCATCAAAACCACTAACACACTCATTCAGCTGCTCCCAAAACACTTGCCTCTCATGATCTTTCTTCTCATGCCCAGGTGCATATGCACCAACTCTCTCCATCAACTTTCAGTTTTACCCATATTAATCGAGAATCTACTTTCTTACATTCTATCACATACTCCCACAACTCCTGTTTCAGGAGTAGTGCTACTCCTTCCCTTGCTCTTGTCCTCTCACTAACCCCTGACTTTACTCCCAAGACATTCCCAAACCACTCTTCCCCTTTACCCTTGAGCTTCGTTTCACTCAGAGCCAAAACATCCAGGTTCCTTTCCTCAAACATACTACCTATCTCTCCTTTTTTCACATCTTGGTTACATCCACACACATTTAGACACCCCAGTCTAAGCCTTCAAGGAGGATGAGCACTCCCCGCGTGACTCCTTCTTCTGTTTCCCATTTTAGAAAGTTAAAAAAAAAAAAAAATACAAGGAGAGGAGGATTTCTGGCCCCTCACTCCCGTCCCCTCTAGTCGCCTTCTACGACACGCGAGGAATGCGTGGGAAGTATTCTTTCACCCCTATCCCCAGGGATAATTTTTTTTTTTTTTTTTTTTGCTTTGTCGCTGTCTCCCGCGTTTGCGAGGTAGCGCAAGGAAACAGACAAAAGAAATGGCCCAACCCACCTCCAAACACATGTATATACATACGTCCACACACGCAAATATACATACCTACACAGCTTTCCATGGTTTACCCCAGACGCTTCACATGCCCTTCATTCAATCCACTGACAGCACGTCAACCCCGGTATACCACATCGCTCCAATTCACTCTATTCCTTGCCCTCCTTTCACCCTCCTGCATGTTCAGGCCCCGAATCACACAAAATCTTTTCACTCCATCTTTCCACCTCCAATTTGGTCTCCCTCTTCTCCTCGTTCCCTCCACCTCCGACACATATATCCTCTTGGTCAATCTTTCCTCACTCATTCTCTCCATGTGCCCAAACCATTTCAAAACACCTCTTCTGCTCTCTCAACCACGCTCTTTTTATTTCCACACATCTCTCTTACCCTTACGTTACTTACTCGATCAAACCACCTCACACCACACATTGTCCTCAAACATCTCATTTCCAGCACATCCATCCTCCTGCGCACAACTCTATCCATAGCCCACGCCTCGCAACCATACAACATTGTTGGAACCACTATTCCTTCAAACATACCCATTTTTGCTTTCCGAGATAATGTTCTCGACTTCCACACATTCTTCAAGGCTCCCAGATTTTCGCCCCCTCCCCCACCCTATGATCCACTTCCGCTTCCATGGTTCCATCCGCTGCCAGATACACTCCCAGATATCCTAAAACACTTTACTTCCTCCAGTTTTTCTCCATTCAAACTTACCTCCCAATTGACTTGACCCTCAACCCTACCTGTACCTAATAACCTTGCTCTTATTCACATTTACTCTTAACTTTCTTCTTTCACACACTTTACCAAACTCAGTCACCAGCTTCTGCAGTTTCTCACATGAATCAGCCACCAGCGCTGTATCATCAGCGAACAACAACTGACTCACTTCCCAAGCTCTCTCATCCACAACAGACTTCATACTTGCCCCTTTTTCCAAAACTCTTGCATTCACCTCCCTAACAACCCCATCCATAAACAAATTAAACAACCATGGAGACATCACACACCCTGCCGCAAACCTACATTCACTGAGAACCAATCACTTTCCTCTCTTCCTACAGTACACATGCCTTACATCCTCGATAAAAACTTTTCAATGCTTCTAACAACTTGCCTCCCACACCATATATTCTTAATACCTTCCACAGAGCATCTCTATCCACTCTATCATATGCCTTCTCCAGATCCATAAATGCTACATACAAATCCATTTGCTTTTCTAAGTATTTCTCACATACATTCTTCAAAGCAAACACCTGATCCACACATCCTCTACCACTTCTGAAACCACACTGCTCTTCCCCAATCTGATGCTCTGTACATGCCTTCACCCTCTCAATCAATACCCTCCCATATAATTTACCAGGAATACTCAACAAACTTATACCTCTGTAATTTGAGCACTCACTCTTATCCCCTTTGCCTTTGTACAATGGCACTATGCACGCATTCCGCCAATCCTCAGGCACCTCACCATGAGTCATACATACATTAAATAACCTTACCAACCAGTCAATAATAGTCACCCCCTTTTTTAATAAATTCCACTGCAATACCATCCAAACCTGCTGCCTTGCCGGCTTTCATCTTCCGCAAAGCTTTTACTACCTCTTCTCTGTTTACCAAATCATTTTCCCTAACCCTCTCACTTTGCACACCACCTCGACCAAAACACCCTATATCTGCCACTCTATCATCAAACACATTCAACAAACCTTCAAAATACTCACTCCATCTCCTTCTCACATCACCACTACTTGTTATCACCTCACCATTTGAGCCCTTCACTGAAGTTCCCATTTGCTCCCTTGTCTTACGCACTTTATTTACCTCCTTCCAGAACATCTTTTTATTCTCCCTAAAATTTAATGATACTCTCTCACCCCAACTCTCATTTGCCCTCTTTTTCACCTCTTGCACCTTTCTCTTGACCTCCTGTCTCTTTCTTTTATACATCTCCCACTCAATTGCATTTTTTCCCTGCAAAAATCGTCCTAATGCCTCTCTCGTCTCTTTCGCTAATACTCTTACTTCTTCATCCCACCACTCACTACCCTTTCTAATCAACCCACCTCCCACTCTCCTCATGCCACAAGCATCTTTTGCGCAATCCATCACTGATTCCCTAAATACATCCCAATCCTCCCCCACTCCCCTTACTTCCATTGTTCTCACCTTTTTCCATTCTGTACTCAGTCTCTCCTGGTACTTCCTCACACAAGTCTCCTTCCCAAGCTCACTTACTCTCACCATCCTCTTCACCCCAACATTCACTCTTCTTTTCTGAAAACCCATACAAATCTTCACCTTAGCCTCCACAAGATAATGATCAGATATCCCTCCAGTTGCACCTCTCAGCACATTAACATCCAAAAGTCTCTCTTTCGCGCGCCTGTCAATTAACACGTAATCCAATAACGCTCTCTGGCCATCTCTCCTACTTACATACGTATCCTTATGTATATCTCGCTTTTTAAACCAGGTATTCCCAATCACCAGTCCTTTTTCAGCACATAAATCTACAAGCTCTTCACCATTTCCATTTACAACACTGAACACCACATGTATACCAATTATTCCCTCAACTGCCACATTACTCACCTTTGCATTCAAATCACCCATCACTATAACCCGGTCTCGTGCATCAAAACCACTAACACACTCATTCAGCTGCTCCCAAAACACTTGCCTCTCATGATCTTTCTTCTCATGCCCAGGTGCATATGCACCAACTCTCTCCATCAACTTTCAGTTTTACCCATATTAATCGAGAATCTACTTTCTTACATTCTATCACATACTCCCACAACTCCTGTTTCAGGAGTAGTGCTACTCCTTCCCTTGCTCTTGTCCTCTCACTAACCCCTGACTTTACTCCCAAGACATTCCCAAACCACTCTTCCCCTTTACCCTTGAGCTTCGTTTCACTCAGAGCCAAAACATCCAGGTTCCTTTCCTCAAACATACTACCTATCTCTCCTTTTTTCACATCTTGGTTACATCCACACACATTTAGACACCCCAGTCTAAGCCTTCGAGGAGGATGAGCACTCCCCGCGTGACTCCTTCTTCTGTTTCCCATTTTAGAAAGTTAAAAAAAAAAAAAATACAAGGAGAGGAGGATTTCTGGCCCCTCACTCCCGTCCCCTCTAGTCGCCTTCTACGACACGCGAGGAATGCGAGGGAAGTATTCTTTCACCCCTATCCCCAGGGATAATTTTTTTTTTTTTTTTTTTTGCTTTGTCGCTGTCTCCCGCGTTTGCGAGGTAGCGCAAGGAAACAGACAAAAGAAATGGCCCAACCCACCTCCAAACACATGTATATACATACGTCCACACACGCAAATATACATACCTACACAGCTTTCCATGGTTTACCCCAGACGCTTCACATGCCTTCATTCAATCCACTGACAGCACGTCAACCCCGGTATACCACATCGCTCCAATTCACTCTATTCCTTGCCCTCCTTTCACCCTCCTGCATGTTCAGGCCCCGATCACACAAAATCTTTTTCACTCCATCTTTCCACCTCCAATTTGGTCTCCCTCTTCTCCTCGTTCCCTCCACCTCCGACACATATATTCTCTTGGTCAATCTTTCCTCACTCATTCTCTCCATGTGCCCGAACCATTTCAAAACACCCTCTTCTGCTCTCTCAACCACGCTCTTTTTATTTCCACACATCTCTCTTACCCTTACGTTACTTACTCGATCAAACCACCTCACACCACACATTGTCCTCAAACATCTCATTTCCAGCACATCCATCCTCCTGTGCACCACTCTATCCATAGCCCACGCCTCGCAACCATACAACATTGTTGGAACCACTATTCCTTCAAACATACCCATTTTTGCTTTCCGAGATAATGTTCTCGACTTCCACACATTCTTCAAGGCTCCCAGAATTTTCGCCCCCTCCCCCACCCTACGATCCACTTCCACTTCCATGGTTCCATCCACTGCCACAGATATCTAAAACACTTCACTTCCTCCAGTTTTTCTCCATTCAAACTCACCTCCCAATTGACTTGACCCTCAACCCTACTGTACCTAATAACCTTGCTCTTATTCACATTTACTCTTAACTTTCTTCTTTCACACACTTTACCAAACTCAGTCACCAGCTTCTGCAGTTTCTCACATGAATCAGCCACCAGCGCTGTATCATCAGCGAACAACAACTGACTCACTTCCCAAGCTCTCTCATCCCGAACAGACTTCATACTTGCCCCTCTTTCCAAAACTCTAGCATTCACCTCCCTAACAACCCCATCCATAAACAAATTAAACAACCATGGAGACATCACACACCCCTGCCGCAAACCTACATTCACTGAGAACCAATCACTTTCCTCTCTTCCTACACGTACACATGCCTTACATCCTCGATAAAAACTTTTCACTGCTTCTAACAACTTGCCTCCCACACCATATATTCTTAATACCTTCCACAGAGCATCTCTATCAACTCTATCATATGCCTTCTCCAGATCCATAAATGCTACATACAAATCCATTTGCTTTTCTAAGTATTTCTCACATACATTCTTCAAAGCAAACACCTGATCCACACATCCTCTACCACTTCTGAAACCACACTGCTCTTCCCCAATCTGATGCTCTGTACATGCCTTCACCCTCTCAATCAATACCCTCCCATATAATTTACCAGGAATAAGAGTAAATGTGAATAAGAGCAAGGTTAATAGGTACAGTAGGGTTGAGGGTCAAGTCAATTGGGAGGTGAGTTTGAATGGAGAAAAACTGGAGGAAGTGAAGTGTTTTAGATATCTCGGAGTGGATCTGTCAGCGGATGGAACCATGGAAGCGGAAGTGGATCATAGGGTGGGGGAGGGGGCGAAAATTTTGGGAGCCTTGAAAAATGTGTGGAAGTCGAGAACATTATCCCGGAAAGCAAAAATGGGTATGTTTGAAGGAATAGTAGTTCCAACAATGTTGTATGGTTGCGAGGCGTGGGCTATGGATAGAGTTGTGCGCAGGAGGATGGATGTGCTGGAAATGAGATGTTTGAGGACAATGTGTGGTGTGAGGTGGTTTCATCGAGTAAGTAACGTAAGGGTAAGAGAGATGTGTGGAAATAAAAAGAGCGTGGTTGAGAGAGCAGAAGAGGGTGTTTTGAAATGGTTTGGGCACATGGAGAGAATGAGTGAGGAAAGATTGACCAAGAGGATATATGTGTCGGAGGTGGAGGGAACGAGGAGAAGAGGGAGACCAAATTGGAGGTGGAAAGATGGAGTGAAAAGGATTTTGTGTGATCGGGGCCTGAACATGCAGGAGGGTGAAAGGAGGGCAAGGAATAGAGTGAATTGGAGCGATGTGGTATACAGGGGTTGACGTGCTGTCAGTGGACTGAGTCGGGGCATGTGAAGCATCCGGGGTAAACCAAGGAAAGCTGTGTAGATATGTATATTTGCGTGTGTGGACGTGTGTATGTACATGTGTATGGGGGGGGTTGGGCCATTTCTTTCGTCTGTTTCCTTGCGCTACCTCGCAAACGCGGGAGACAGCGACAAAGTACAAAAAAAAAAAAAAAAAAAAAATATATATATATATATATATATATATATATATATATATATATATATTTTTTTTTTTTTTTATACTATTTGCCATTTCCCGCGTTAGCGAGGTAGCGTTAAGAACAGAGAACTGGGCCTTAGAGGGAATATCCTCACCTGACCCCCTTCTCTGTTCCTTCTTTTAGAAAATTAAAAAAAACAAGAAAGGGGAGGATTTCCAGCCACCCGCTCCCTCCCCTTTTAGTCGCCTTCTACGACACGCAGGGAATACGTGGGAAGTATTCTTTCTCCCCTATCCCCAGGGATAATATATATATATATATATATATATATATATATATATATATATATATTTTTTTTTTTTTATACTTTGTCGCTGTCTCCCGTGTTTGCGAGGTAGCGCAAGGAAACAGACGAAAGAAATGGCCCAACCCCCCCATACACATGTACATACACACGTCCACACACGCAAATATACATATCTACACAGCTTTCCTTGGTTTACCCCGGACGCTTCACATGCCCCGACTCAGTCCACTGACAGCACGTCAACCCCTGTATACCACATCGCTCCAATTCACTCTATTCCTTGCCCTCCTTTCACCCTCCTGCATGTTCAGGCCCCGATCACACAAAATCTTTTTCACTCCATCTTTCCACCTCCAATTTGGTCTCCCTCTTCTCCTCGTTCCCTCCACCTCCGACACATATATCCTCTTGGTCAATCTTTCCTCACTCATTCTCTCCATGTGCCCAAACCATTTCAAAACACCCTCTTCTGCTCTCTCAACCACGCTCTTTTTATTTCCACACATCTCTCTTACCCTTACGTTACTTACTCGATCAAACCACCTCACACCACACATTTTCCTCAAACATCTCATTTCCAGCACATCCATCCTCCTGCGCACAACTCTATCCATAGCCCACGCCTCGCAACCATACAACATTGTTGGAACCACATACCCATTTTTACTTTCCGAGATAATGTTCTCGACTTCCACACATTCTTCAAGGCCCCCAGAATTTTCGCCCCCTCCCCCACCCTATGATCCACTTCCACTTCCATGGTTCCATCCGCTGCCAGATCCACTCCCAGATATCTAAAACACTTCACTTCCTCCAGTTTTTCTCCATTCAAACTCACCTCCCAATTGACTTGACCCTCAACCCTACTGTACCTAATAACCTTGCTCTTATTCACATTTACTCTTAACTTTCTTCTTCCACACACTTTACCAAACTCAGTCACCAGCTTCTGCAGTTTCTCACATGAATCAGCCACCAGCGCTGTATCATCAGCGAACAACAACTGACTCACTTCCCAAGCTCTCTCATCCCCAACAGACTTCATACTTGCCCCTCTTTCCAAAACTCTTGCATTCACCTCCCTAACAACCCCATCCATAAACAAATTAAACAACCATGGAGACATCACACACCCCTGCCGCAAACCTACATTCACTGAGAACCAATCACTTTCCTCTCTTCCTACACGTACACATGCCTTACATCCTCGATAAAAACTTTTCACTGCTTCTAACAACTTCCCTCCCACACCATATATTCTTAATACCTTCCACAGAGCATCTCTATCAACTCTATCATATGCCTTCTCCAGATCCATAAATGCTACATACAAATCCATTTGCTTTTCTAAGTATTTCTCACATACATTCTTCAAAGCAAACACCTGATCCACACATCCTCTACCATTTCTGAAACCACACTGCTCTTTCCCAATCTGATGCTCTGTACATGCCTTCACCCTCTGAATCAATACCCTCCCATATAATTTACCAGGAATACTCAACAAACTTATACCTCTGTAATTTGAGCACTCACTCTTATCCCCTTTGCCTTTGTACAATGGCACTATGCACACATTCTGCCAATCCTCAGGCACCTCACCATGAGTCATACATACATTAAATAACCTTACCAACCAGTCAACAATACAGTCACCCCCTTTTTTAATAAATTCCACTGCAATACCATCCAAACCTGCTGCCTTGCCGGCTTTCATCTTCCGCAAAGCTTTCACTACCTCTTCTCTGTTTACCAAATCATTTTCCCTAACCCTCTCACTCTGCACACCACCTCGACCAAAACACCCTATATATATATATATATATATATATATATATATATATATATATATATGTGATCCTCGCTGTGGTTACAAGAATGTTCTTCCGCCCACCAGTGATGCTACTACGTTTGTGAATCAAGAACCATTGCAACACAAACCTCGCCAGGTGGTAGAGTGTCCCGCAGTGTATCGAGACAGACTTCCCCAGAACTTTTTTAAAGGGGAAGTAAATGTTTATAGTTGTGTTACTGGAGTGATAGTTTTCATACATGGTGCTCTGACAAGAAAAATGTAGCTTAGACATTGAAGCTTATTCTCTTTTTTTTTGTTTTCAAAGTGATAGAGATGGAAAGCAAAAAGGTGTTTTTCATAAATGTACTGGAAAAGTTGAGGTCCAGATAAATTTTTGGTCTGTCAAGGCTTTATTATGGCGGATGACCAACTACCTACCCTCATGTATCCAAGATATGGTTGTACTTTGTGTAATGAAGAAAATTGAGAAACATCATAAGCCAATATTCCTGTTTCATGATAAGAGAAGTGGACCAGGCAGTATGATACAGTGGTTAAATTGATGAGAACTACTATTGACGTTTGTGTAAATAAATCATACATTTCCCTTTTCCATAGCCAGAGGTTGAACCATTATGTGACATTCATTTTTTCATTTCATTTCAAGCTAGAAGTTTCAGTTTTCTAAATTATTTCTTACATTTTTCATATGTATATATATGTATATGTGTGTGTGTGTGTGTGTGTGTATATGTGAGTATGTATGTGTATGTATATATATATATATATATATATACACATGTATATATTAATACTTGCTTGCCATCATCCTTTCCCAATGTCACTCTGCCCTACAGAAAACACCACAAATGCATGTAAAAAAAAGAAAAAAATAACATAAACATTTTCCTCTTTTCCCCATCTGATCGCCACATTCACTCACATCCATTCATGAGCTGTCATGTGTAATGCACAAAAAACACTGCTTGCTATCCACATCCAAGCCCCACAGACCTTTCCATGGTTTACCCTAGACATTTCACATGCCTTAGTTCAGTCCAATGACAGCACTGTGACCATAGTATACCACATCATTCCAATTCACTCTATTCCATGCATACCCTCCACCTTTGTGCATGTTCAGACCCTAATCACTCAAATTTTTTTTCACTCCATCCTCCCATCTCTAATTTGGTCTGCCTATTCTCCTTGTTCCCTTCATTCCTTAGTGTTCCCTCCACTCCTGATACATATATCTTCTTTTGTTAACCTATCCTCGTTCATTCTCTCCATACGTCCAAACCATTTCAACACACCCTCTTGTTCTCTTTCAGCCACACTCTTTTTATTACCACACATCTCACTTACCCTATCATATCTTTATCAAACCACCTCATGCCACATGTTGTTCTCAAACATTTGATATCCAACATATCCATCCTCCTCTGCACAGCCCTATCTCAAATACATGTAATGTTGTTAGCACTACTATTCCTTCAAAAGTACCTGTTTCTGCCCTTCCAGATAATGATCTCTCTTTCCACACATTCTTCAGCACTCCCAGAAACCCCCCCCATGATTCACTTTCGCTTCCATAGTTCCATTCGCTGCCATGTCCACACCCAGATATCTAAAACGCTTCACTTTCTCCAATTTTTCTCCATTCAAACTCAAATACCTACTCATGTCCCTGAATCCTGTTGTACCTAATTGTGCAAAAATTGTAGGAGTGTAGGTGCGTGTTGGTGAATTAATGTAATGGATAGATGGTTGGGTAGCAGGCTTGCACAAGTGTAGGAGAGACCCGTTCAAGCCCATCTATTTGCAGAGTGTATGTCTCTTTGTCAGAGAGAAATGTACCTAATAAACTTGCCTAAATTCACATTCACTCTCAACTTTCTCCTTTCACACAGTCTTCCAAATCAGTCACCAACTTCAGCAGCTTCTCATTCAAATCAGCCATCAATAAACAACAACTGACTCACTTCCCATGCCTTCTCATCCCCCATAGTCTGCATACTCACGCCTCTCTCTAAGACTCTTACATTTACCTCCCTAACCACACCATCCATAAATAAATCAAACAACCATGGTGACATCAAACACCTCTGCAGCAGACCAACCTTCACTTGGAACCATTCACTCTTCTCTCTTCCTTCACGTACACATGCCTTACAATCTTGATAAAACTCACTGCTTCTAGCAGATTACCTCCCACACCATATATTCTTATGACCTACCATAAAGCATCTCTATCAAACCTGTCATATGCCTTCTTCAGATCTACAAATGCCACAGACAAATCCATCTGTTTTACTAAATATTTCTCACACATTCTTTAAAACAAACACCTGATCCACATCCTCTACCACTTCTGAAGCCACACTGCTTCTCCCTAATCTGATGCTCTGTAAATCTTTCACCCTCTCAATCAATACCCTCCCATACAAATTACCAGATACAAGTACACCAACAATATTCCAGCAATCTTGGTTCCAGGACCTTGCTGAATTAACCATTTTGCCGGACCAACCGTGGTCACGTAATAATAATTCATCAACACACCTCTAACCCACTAATCATACATCTCCCATATGTCTAAAGTATACCATGGACTGCTAGAAATTTGAATTAAACAAATAATAAATGTTTGAACACCCTAAGATGGTAAGTCTGTCCTTAGATTGTTTGAATCCTGTGGATCTTCTTCGTCTTCTGTTGTTAGTGTTTTCCTAGGCATGCATCACCAGAATAATGCAGTTTCATCTGCATTATACACCTGCTCAGAACAGGTGCTTGTCAGCTACAAGTTTCACAAATTTGTCCACATACTCAGCAGCTCCTTCATGGTTTGCAGACCACTTTTCTCTGCACACTTTATTCATGGAAATTCAATGACGCTTCTTGAATCTTTGAAGCCATCCTTCACTAGAGTCACACTCATGTTGTAATTCAAGTTCTTTATGGAACAACTTAGCCTGGTCCATTATCATGCTAACTGACAAGTCCACTCCATCACTCTGACGCTGTCAAAACCATTCCACCATCACTCGATTGTGCTCAGTACTCTTACCGTCTTTCATAGTTTTTCTAATCATCATTTGCTTCTTGGAATCGCTGTCTGCTTAGAATTTCAATTTCTTCTCCCATTGCTTCTTTATATTATAAACAGTTGATGAACCAATACTGTAGACGTCACACAGCTTACGCACCGAAATACCACAGTCCATTTTTTTCAACAGTTCTACTTTATCTTGGATCAATATGGACTGGTGTTTACGTTCAACACCACAACTGACACTCTCATATGTCTTAGAAGCCATAGCTAGGGTTAAATTTAAGGAAAATAAGCTAAGAATCTCACAGAATTACAGTATCACCATCAACAAGTGCAGTGTAAAGAATGTAAATAATTGCGCCCTACACACAACGCCATCTGTAGCTGCCCAGTAAACTAGTCTGGTGGCCACGGTAATTTCAAGTTCCCTCATGTAATTTTGTTCAGACTAAAGGAGGTGCCGAACAATCAGTTGCCAGAAATTCGGTGGTGTACCTGGATGCTCAAACTTATACCTCTGTAGTTTGAACACTCACCTTTTCCCTTTTGCCTTTATACAATGGCACTATGCATGCATTCCACCAATCCTCAGGCCCCTCACAATGATCAATACACACAGTGAATATCCTTAGCAACCAGTCAACAACACAGTCACCCCCTTTCTTAATAAATTCAACTGCAATACCATCCACTCCAGCTGCCTTGCTGCATTTCATCTTGCGCAAGGCTATCACCACCTCTTCTCTCTTTGCTAAACCACTCTACATGACTCTCTCACTCTGCATACCACCCCAACCAAAATAACCTAAACCTGCTACTCTATCATCAAACATAATCCTTCAAAATACTCAGACAATCTCCAACTCACTTCGTCACTATCTATTTTCACTGCCCCTTATGCCCCCTTCGCCGATGTTCCCATTCGTTCTGTTGTCTTTCATACATTATTTAGCCCCTTCTAAAACATCTTTTTCTTCCTCCCTAAAACTTAATGCTACTCTCTCACCCCAACTCTCATTTGCCCTCTTTTTCAATCCCTGCACCTTTCTCTTAACCTCCTTCTGCTTTCTCTTATGAATCTCTACTTCCCAGTACGTACTTCCCAAATGCCTCTCTATTTGATTCTAGTATCAAGAACTATTTAAATTGGTCCTTAAATTTCAACAAAATATATTGTCATCCTATTACCTGAATTAGTACAAAGGCTTTACTTTCCAATGCACAGTAGAGGAAACTACTCATGTTACTCTAATTTCATTGTTAAATGTAAATACTCAGACGAGTGGTTTATAAAGAATTTGGTATGAATATCTGCTGAAAATTGCTACAAATGTTATCAAATTCTAGTTTTAGAACAAACTTTACAAGCAAATTGGGGTATCCAGTTATTGTTCACTAGGGCCTACCCTTGCTAGCATTATTCTTGACCGCAATGAACCAAAATGGTTGGCCTACTATCCGCTAGATTTTACTGTCCGCTATTTCAAGTATTAGCAATTACCCAAAATATCTGTCTTGAAATAAATGTTGATATCACTGGCTGCACACATCCACTCACACCTCTGTTTCCCAGTAAAAAGTGTATGAGAAAACTACAATGATGTATAAATTGTGATGTGGAAAAGATTCTACACAGCCAATTATATCAGAGAAGGCATATGTAAAAATGATAAAAAAATGAACACAAAATATAAAAGGGACAGAAATTAAATCTATGCTTCTTGGTGATTGACAGAAAAAAATTACAGGATCTCACCTTAATAACAGTATCTCATTGACAAAACAAATTACAGAATCTCACCTTAATAACAGTATCTCCACTTAGGATTGTACACCCCCTAACTCTATCCAGCACACAATCCCCATGCAATACAGGGACAAAATCAGCTTGCAGGAAATCGCAAATGGCAGTAGATCCAGACTCAATGACTTTTCCATCTCTGGTTGTCCACTTGCCACAAGGCTATGAAAAATCAAAATGTGGCCATGAAAAATCAAAAAAATCAGTAGATGTAGACTCAACCTCTGCCAAGCACTGATACATCCTATGTTGCACCCACTTTAATCTAGAGCAAAGAATCCCAATATGAATGCCTTAAGATGATAAACATAAACAGAAGATTAATTGTCAGTCTAACACACCAAAAACTTGACATTTTTCCACAATATATAAACTTTCAAAAATTATCAAAGCAGTAATACAGAGAGACCCAGACACCTTTCCACTTTGAGGGGTCAGTTCTACAAAACAAACTGGAAGCCCAAATTAGTCCTACCCCTTTTAGTCACACTATAATTATCATTTCATTTTTTCAACTAATATGGTTTTGATATAAGACTGCTTTTGACCATGCCTCATTAGTTACAAAAAATAAATAGCAGCTTATCAAATCCCTTCCCTTTATATTAGTAGCCACTGATAATTACTCACTGACAAGCCAACTGCAGGTACTCCTTCATCAATGAGTTTCTCCACCACTTTGGTATGAAGCTGTGGAAAACAAAAATTCCATGTTAAATGTCTAGGCTACCTAATTAAACATATATACAATCATCTATTCTAAACACCTCTGTATTGATGCTTCTGCATAATGACATCAGAAAAAGCTACCATTCTTCAGGCAAGAAATACACTTATGAATGAATTCCATAACTTGCATATATACAGTAATCTATCAAGTGTCAGAGTGTTCATGTATGTGGTTACTATTAATGTGCTATGGGGAGAGAGTTTTACATTCATGTTGCCCTTTCTCTTAACCTTGTATGTATGTACAATGGACTTATTCCAAGAAATAAATATAAACACACTCACATACATCCTAGAATAAACCTAGTTTCTATTTGCAGACCAACCCTAAAAGGAAGTATGAAAAACTGGGATTGGATGTGAGCCAACTGCCATGCCTAGGGCACCAACCCAAGAGAATCCAACTCCAGGAGGGCCTATACTAACCACTTCACCAAGGAGCCCTAAGTGTATATGTATATTTTTTTTTTTTTTTTTTGCTTTGTCGCTGTCTCCCGCGTTTGCGAGGTAGCGCAAGGAAACAGACGAAAGAAATGGCCCAACCCACTCCCATACACATGTATATACATACGTCCACACACACAAATATACATACCTACACAGCTTTCCATGGTTTACCCCAGACTCTTCACATGCCCTGATTCAATCCACTGACAGCACGTCAACACCGGTATACCACATCGATCCAATTCACTCTATTCCTTACCCTCCTTTCACCCTCCTGCATGTTCAGGCCCCAATCACACAAAATCTTTTTCACTCCATATTTCCACCTCCAATTTGGTCTCCCACTTCTCCTCATTCCCTCCACCTCCGACACATATATCCTCTTGGTTAATCTTTCCTCACTCATTCTCTCCATGTGCCCAAACCATTTCAAAACACCCTCTTCTGCTCTCTCAACCACGCTCTTCTTATTTCCACACATCTCTCTTACCCTTACGTTACTTACTCGATCAAACCACCTCACACCACACATTGTCCTCAAACATCTCATTTCCAGCACATCCATCCTCCTGCGCACAACTCTATCCATAGCCCACACCTCGCAACCATACAACATTGTTGGAACCACTATTCCTTCAAACATACCCATTTTTGCTTTCCGAGATAATGTTCTCGACTTCCACACATTCTTCAAGGCTCCCAGGATTTTCGCCCCCTCCCCCACCCTATGATCCACTTCCGCTTCCATGGTTCCATCCGCTGCCAGATCCACTCCCAGATATCTAAAACACTTTACTTCCTCCAGTTTTTCTCCATTCAAACTTACCTCCCAATTGACTTGACCCTCAACCCTACTGTACCTAATTACCTTGCTCTTATTCACATTTACTCTTAACTTTCTTCTTTCACACACTTTACCAAACTCAGTCACCAGCTTCTGCAGTTTCTCACATGAATCAGCCACCAGCACTGTATCATCAGCGAACAACAACTGACTCACTTCATACTTGCCCCTCTTTCCAAAACTCTTGCATTCACCTCCCTAACAACCCCATCCATAAACAAATTAAACAACCATGGAGACATTACACACCCCTGTCGCAAACCTACATTCACTGAGAACCAATCACTTTCCTCTCTTCCTACACGTACACATTCCTTACATCCTCGATAAAAACTTTTCACTGCTTCTAACAACTTGCCTCCCACACCATATATTCTTAATACCTTCCACAGAGCATCTCTATCAACTCTATCATATGCCTTCTCCAGATCCATTGTACAAAGGCAAAGGGGATAAGAGTGAGTGCTCAAATTACAGAGGTATAAGTTTGTTGAGTATTCCTGGTAAATTATATGGGAGGGTATTGATTGAGAAGGTGAAGGCATGTACAGAGCATCAGATTGGGGAAGAACAGTGTGGTTTCAGAAGTGGTAGAGGATGTGTGGATCAGGTGTTTGCTTTGAAGAATGTATGTGAGAAATACTTAGAAAAGCAAATGGATTTGTATATATGTATATACGTATGACAATTATTGTATGACAATCATTTGTGATAACTATTTGTGTAACAGTGAGAAAGTCTTACACTTTTGTTGTCCATCTCTTAACCTAGTATGTGCACCATGTCTTTTACTCACATACACTCATGTACACATCCCAGCCTAAGCTGGGTATGCATTTATCAACCAGCCCTGAGGAGATGAATAGCTGCAATGGCTGTGGGCCAAATGCTATTCCCAGGATTCAGACCCAAGTGGGCTCATGATTGTTAATGCTTACCACTTCCTGTTTCACTATAAAATTTTCTGAAATGTTTATAAAGTTTTGATTTTTCTGAACTAAATCCTTGCACTCTAATACTTTCTAAATGCTCCCTAGCTCCTGTGATGTCTATATATTCTCCATAGAACATTTCTACTTTCCTTGGCTTTCTGATACCCAATGAATAATTTCTCTTTCTCTGTATCCCCATCTCTCTACTTTCCATCACTAGCATCCATTTACCGACTCCCATGTAATACCATCCTATAATCTGTCCCAGCTGATGTTCCTAAAGAGACTACACAGCTCTGTATAATTTCCCACCTTAACTGTAGTCATGTTATGTGGAATTATGTATACATTATAGAGTGTACAGTATTCAGACTTGAGCATTATGTGACTGGTTTTCCATTATTATTTGACTTGAGCATTATGTGACTGGTTTAACATTCTCTACTTCCTGACTGTTCTACAAAAGTATGAGATCTAGAGCTGATGGCTCATCTTTTTCTATACACATTCTCAAAACTTAATACTCTTTTCTTTAAAAAAAACTGCGTCTCTCATCTTAGTGAGGAAGCATCAGGAACAGAGGAAGAGACTGCCTCATTTGAACACATCCAACCTGTACTTACCTCTATCCACAATCAAGCCTCACAGACTATTTCACTGTTTCCCTTGACCGTTTTATGTTTTCAGCCAACCAACAAAACATTACCTTACACATACCAAACTAACCCTATGCATGCGTCTTACCTCTCTGAATGTTCAGGCCCTGATAACTCAAAGGCTCCTTCACCCCCCCCCCATCTCCTTGGTCTCCCCCTCCCCCTTCATCCTCTGTTTCAGATGTGAGCCCCTTCCCAGAGAAAACCACTACAGAAACAGAAAAGAACTTTTTCCATTAACATTATCCTGTAAGATTTTCCATTACAGTATTATTTCTCTAAACCACATGGCATTTCTTCTCAATTGTTTCCCTAAATGCTGTTGTGCCTGTGAGGAATAATAGGTTGGGAGGTGCCTTCAGCTTAACTGTCTGTTTCTACCACGGATAAGATTATGCCTGCAAATAACCTCATCATGGACCATCATCTCCCATGCATCAACATAATCCACCTCTAAGAAAAAGATCCCTTTAGTTTTTCCTCACTAATCAATGCTATTTGTCCAAACGATTTCAGCACAACTTGTTCAGCCCCCTCAATCAAGTTGTGCTTAATACCACATCTCTCTCAAAATGATATTTCTTGCATCATCACATTGCATATAGTCCTCAGGCATTTCATTTACGATACATCTACACATTTCTGTTCTTTTGCATTCAAGACCCAACACTCAAATTCATACACCATCAGGACTACTGTAACTTCAAACATAATCATAACATACAATGACCTCTCCTTCCACATATTCCTCAAAACATTTGTCACGTAAAATGCAGACATACAACACAGGTTTCCACCTAAAAGTTATCAAATACTAAACTATAAGTTAATTCCTGGTAAAAAAAGAAGATACACATACCTTCAGACAAGAGACTCTAGTTAAGGAAAAGCCTTTTCTAATCTCTGATACACTGTCATCCTTTCTCCAACCTTGTTTGACACTGTACTCTTTAGCTTGCTGATGGCCAAAGGAACTGAAAAATGAAATATTAATGACAGATATGGTGATTGTTATAACTATCTTAGCCTGTTGTTAGGAATTAGAAATGAAAAGCTAAAAACAAGTTATAGTAACTCGTTACAACAAAACATAAACTAATAATACACTGCATTTATATGACAGATGAGGAAATAATAATAAAACATATCATACCAGAGACAAGAGAACAAATGGGAAAATAGGCGAAGAGGGATAATGGGGAGGTAATAACAAGTAGTGGTGATGTGAGGAGATGGAGTGAGTATTTTGAAGACTTCTTGAATGTGTTAGATGATAGAGTGGCAGATATAGGGTGTTTTGGTTGGGGTGGTGTGCAAAGTGAGAGGGTTTGGGACAATGATTTCATAAACAGAGGTATAAGTTTGCTGAATATTCCTGGGAAATCATATGGGAGGGTATTGATTGAGAGGGTCAAGGCATGTACAGAGCATCAGATTGGGGAAGAGCAATGTGGTTTCAGAAGTGGTAGAGGATGTATGGATCAGTTGTTTGCTTTGAAGAATGTATTTGAGAAATACTTAAGAAAACAAATGGATTTGTATGTAGCATTTATGGATCTGGAGAAGGCATATGATGGAGTTGATAAAGATACTCTGTGGAAGGTATTAAGAATATATGGTGTGGGAGGCAAGTTGCTAGAAGCAATGAAAAGTTTTCATCGAGAATGTAAGGCATGTGTATGAGAAGGAAGAGAGGAAAGTGATTGGTTCTCAGCGAATGTCAGTTTGTGGCAGGGATGCGTGATGTCTACATGATTGTATAATTTGTTTATGGATAAGGTGGTTAGGGAGGTAAATGCAAGAGTTTTGGAGAGAGTGACAAGTATGCAGACTGTTGTGGATGAGAGGGCTCGGGAAGTGAGTCAATTGTTGTTCGCTGATGATACAGCGCTGGTGGCTGATTTGGGTGAGAAACTGCAGAAGCTGGTGACTGAGTTTGGTAAAGTGTGTGAAAGAAGAAAGCTAAGAGTAAATGTGATTAAGAGCAAGGTTATTCGGTACAGTAGGGTTGAGGGACAAGTCAACTGGGAGGTAAGCTTAAATGGAGAAAAACTGGAGGAAGTGAAGTGTTATAGATATCGGGCAGTGGATGTGGTAGCAGATGGAACCATGGAAGCCAAAGTGAGTCACAGGGTGGGGAAGGGGGCGAAAGTTCTGGGAGCATTGAAGAATGTGTGGAAGTCAAGAACATGTGGAAGGCAAGAACATTGTCTTGGAAAGCAAAAATGGATATGTCTGAAGGAATAGTGGTTCCAACAATGTTATATGGTTGTGAGGCATGGGCTATAGATAGGGTTGTGTGGAGGAGGGTGGATGTGTTGGAAATGAGATGTTTGAGGAAAATATGTGGTATGAGGTGGTTTGATCAAGTAAGGAATGAAAGGGTAAGACAGATGTGTGGTAATAAGAAGAGTGTGGTTGGGAGAGCAGAAGAGGGTGTATTGAAAAGGTTTGGTCACATGGAGAGAATGAGTGAGGAAAGATTGACAAAGAGGATATATGTGTCAGAAATGGAGGAAACGAGGAGAAGTGGGAGACCAAATTGGAGGTGGAAGGATGGAGTGAAAAAGAATTTGAGCGATCGAAACCTGAACATGCAGGAGGGTGAAAGGCGTGAAAGCAATAGAGTGAATTGGAACAATGTGGTATACCAGGGTCGACATGCTGTCAATGGATTGAACCAGGGTATGTGAAGCTTCTGGGGTAAACCATGGAAAGTTTTGTGGGGCCTGCATATGGAAAGGGAGCTGTGGTTTTGGTGCATTATACATGTCAGCTAGAGACTTAGTGTGAATGAATGTGGCCTTTGTTTTCTTTTCCTCATGCTACCTCATGCGCGTGAGTGTGTGTGTGTGTGTGTGTGTGTGTGTGTGTGTGTGTGTGTGTGTGTGTGTGTGTGTGTGGGTGGGTGGGGTGGGGGGGGGTGTCATTTCATGTGTGGCGGGGTGGCGACAGGAATAACTAAAGGCAGCAACTATGAATTATGTACATGTGTATATATGTATATGTCTGTGTATGTATATATATATATATGTGTACACTGAAATGTATAGGTATGCATATGTGCATGTGTGGACGTGTATGTATATACATGTGTATGTGGGTGGGTTGGGCCATTCTTTCGCCTATTTCCTTGCACTACCTCGCTAACATGGGAGACAGCGACAAAGTATGATAGAAAATTAAAAAAAAATGTCATACCAGAGGATTCTTCCATTGGTCAATCTGTAAAAAAGTTACATATGTAGTGCTATGATAGCAGGTCAGGGAAAGAGAACAACAATGTGGTGGAACTGAAGAATAAGGAAGTTTATGAACATATAGCCATAAATTAACAACACACTGGAACTGAAATATGGGGATAGTAGGTCATAGACATACCCCATACCACTTATAAGTGATTGTGATCATAGCTAACTACGAGGATAGATTTACCAGTGAAACTGCAGCCTACACACACACACACACTCACACACACACACACACACACACACACACATATATATATATGTATATATATATATGTGTGGTGTGAGGTGGTTTGATCGAGTGAGTAACGTAAGGGTAAGAGAGATGTGTGGAAATAAAAAGAGCGTGGTTGAGAGAGCAGAAGAGGGTGTTTTGAAGTGGTTTGGGCACATGGAGAGAATGAGTGAGGAAAGATTGATCAAGAGGATATATGTGTCGGAGGTGGAGGGAACGAGGAGAAGAGGGAGACCAAATTGAAGGTGGAAAGATGGAGTGAAAAAGATTTTGTGTGATCAGGGCCTGAACATGCAGGAGGGTGAATGGAGGGCAAGGAATACAGTGAATTGGAGCGATGTGGTATAACGGGGTTGAAGTGCTGTCAGTGGATTGAATCAAGGCATGTGAAGCGTCTGGGGTAAACCATGGAAAGCTGTGTAGGTATGTATATTTGTGTGTGTGGACGTATGTATATACAAGTGTATGGGGGGGGTTGGGCCATTTCTTTCGTCTGTTTCCTTGCGCTACCTCGCAAACGCGAGAGACAGCGACAAAGTATAATAAATATAAATAAATAAAGTAAATAAAGTGTGTGGAAGAAGAAAGTTAAGAGTAAATGTGAATAAGAGCAAGGTTATTAGGTACAGTAGGGTTGAGGGTCAAGTCAATTGGGAGGTGAGTTTGAATGGAGAAAAACTGGAGGAAGTGAAGTGTTTTAGATATCTGGGAGTGGATCTGTCAGCGGATGGAACCATGGAAGCGGAAGTGGATCATAGGGTGGGGGAGGGGGCGAAAATTTTGGGAGCCTTGAAAAATGTGTGGAAGTCGAGAACATTATCCCGGAAAGCAAAAATGGGTATGTTTGAAGGAATAGTAGTTCCAACAATGTTGTATGGTTGCGAGGCGTGGGCTATGGATAGAGTTGTGCGCAGGAGGATGGATGTGCTGGAAATGAGATGTTTGAGGACAATGTGTGGTGTGAGGTGGTTTCATCGAGTAAGTAACGTAAGGGTAAGAGAGATGTGTGGAAATAAAAAGAGCGTGGTTGAGAGAGCAGAAGAGGGTGTTTTGAAATGGTTTGGGCACATGGAGAGAATGAGTGAGGAAAGATTGACCAAGAGGATATATGTGTCGGAGGTGGAGGGAACGAGGAGAAGAGGGAGACCAAATTGGAGGTGGAAAGATGGAGTGAAGGGGATTTTGTGTGATCGGGGCCTGAACATGCAGGAGGGTGAAAGGAGGGCAAGGAATAGAGTGAATTGGAGCGATGTGGTATACAGGGGTTGACGTGCTGTCAGTGGATTGAATCAAGGCATGTGAAGCGTCCGGGGTAAACCATGGAAAGCTGTGTAGGTATGTATATTTGCGTGTGTGGACGTGTGTATGTACATGTGTATGGGGAGGGTTCGGCCATTTCTTTCGTCTGTTTCCTTGCGCTACCTCGCAAACGCGGGAGACAGCGACAAAATATAAAAAAAAAAAAAAATATATATATATATATATATATATATATATATATATATATATATATATATATATATATATATATCCCTGGGGATAGGGGATTAAGAATACTTCCCACGTATTCCCTGCGTGTCGTAGAAGGCGACTAAAAGGGGAGGGAGCGGGAGGCTGGAAATCCTCCCCTCTCGTTTTTTTTTTAATTTTCCAAAAGAAGGAACAGAGGGGGGCCAGGTGAGGATATTCCACAAAGGCCCAGTCCTCTGTTCTTAGACGCTACCTCGGTAATGTGGGAAACGGCGAATAGTTTAAAAGAAAGAAAAAGATATATATATATATATATATATATATATATATATATATATATATATATATATATATATATTTTTTTTTTTTATTATACTTTGTCGCTGTCTCCTGCGTTTGCGAGGTAGCACAAGGAAACAGACGAAAGAAATGGCCCAACCCAACCCCATATCCATGTATATACATACGTCCACACACGCAAATATACACACCTACACAGCTTTCCATGGTTTACCCCAGACTCTTCACATGCCCTGATTCAATCCACTGACAGCACATCAACCCCGGTATACCACATCGCTCCAATTCACTCTATTCCTTGCCCTAGGTTTCACCCTCCTGCATGTTCAGGCCCCGATCACACAAAATCTTTTTCACTCCATCTTTCCACCTCCAATTTGGTCTCCCACTTCTCCTCGTTCCCTCCACCTCCGACACATATATCCTCTTGGTCAATCTTTCCTCACTCATTCTCTCCATGTGCCCAAACCATTTCAAAACACCCTCTTCTGCTCTCTCAACCACGCTCTTTTTATTTCCACACATCTCTCTTACCCTTACGTTACTTACTCGATCAAACCACCTCACACAACACATTGTCCTCAAACATCTCATTTCCAGCACATCCATCCTCCTGCGCACCACTCTATCCATAGCCCACACCTCGCAACCATACAACATTGTTGGAACCACTAATCCTTCAAACATACCCATTTTTGCTTTCCGAGATAATGTTCTCGACTTCCACACATTCTTCAAGGCTCCCAGAATTTTCGCCCCCTCCCCCATCCTATGATCCACTTCCGCTTCCATGGTTCCATCCGCTGCCAGATCCACTCCCAGATATCTAAAACACTTTACTTCCTCCAGTTTTTCTCCATTCAAACTCACCTCCCAATTGACTTGATCCTCAACCCTACTGTATATATATATATATATATTTTCTTGTTTTTTTTTGCTTTGTCGCTGTCTCCCGCGTTTGCGAGGTAGCGCAAGGAAACAGACGAAAGAAATGGCCCAACCCACCCCCATACACATGCATATACATACGTCCACACACGCAAAATATACATACCTACACAGCTGTCCATGGTTTACCCCAGACGCTTCACATGCCCCGATTCAATCCATTGACATCACGTCAACCCCGGTATACCACATCGCTCCAATTCACTCTATTCCTTGTCCTCCTTTCACCCTCCTGCATGTTCAGGCCCCGATCACACAAAATCTTTTTCACTCCATCTTTCCACCTCCAATTTAGTCTCCCTCTTCTCCTCATTCCCTCCACCTCCGACACATATATCCTCTTGGTCAATCTTTCCTCACTCATTCTCTCCATGTGCCCAAACCATTTCAAAACACCTTCTTCTGCTCTCTCAACCACGCTCTTTTTATTTCCACACATCTCTCTTACCCTTACGTTGCTTACTCGATCAAACCACCTCACACCACACATTGTCCTCAAACATCTCATTTCCAGCACATCCATCCTCCTGCGCACAACTCTATCCATAGCCCACGCCTCGCAACCATACAACATTGTTGGAACCACTATTCCTTCAAACATACCCATTTTTGCTTTCCGAGATAATGTTCTCGACTTCCACACATTCTTCAAGGCTCCCAGAATTTTCGCCCCCTCCCCCACCCTATGATCCACTTCCGCTTCCATGGTTCCATCCGCTGCCAGATCCACTCCCAGATATCTAAAACACTTCACTTCCTCCCGTTTTTCTCCATTCAAACTCACCTCCCAATTGACTTGACCCTCAACCCTACTGTACCTAATAACCTTGCTCTTATTCACATTTATTCTTAACTTTCTTCTTTCACACACTTTACCAAACTCAGTCACCAGCTTCTGCAGTTTCTCACATGAATCAGCCACCAGCGCTGTATCATCAGCGAACAACAACTGACTCACTTCCCAAGCTCTCTCATCCCCAACAGACTTCATACTTGCCCCTCTTTCCAAAACTCTTGCATTCACCTCCCTAACAACCCCATCCATAAACAAATTAAACAACCATGGAGACATCACACACCCCTGCCGCAAACCTACATTCACTGAGAACCAATCACTTTCCTCTCTTCCTACACCTACACATGCCTTACATCCTCGATAAAAACTTTTCACTGCTTCTAACAACTTGCCTCCCACACCATATATTCTTAATACCTTCCACAGAGCATCTCTATCAACTCTATCATATGCCTTCTCCAGATCCATAAATGCTACATACAAATCCATTTGCTTTTCTAAGTATTTCTTACATACATTCTTCAAAGCAAACACCTGATCCACACATCCTCTACCACTTCTGAAACCACACTGCTCTTCCCCAATCTGATGCTCTGTACATGCCTTCACCCTCTCAATCAATACCCTCCAATATAATTTACCAGGAATACTCAACAAACTTATACCTCTGTAATTTGAGCACTCACTCTTATCCCCTTTGCCTTTGTACAATGGCACTATGCACGCATTCCGCCAATCCTCAGGCACCTCACCGTGAGTCATACATACATTAAATAACCTTACCAACCAGTCAACAATACAGTCATCCCCATTTTTCATAAATTCCACTGCAATACCATCCAAACCTGCTGCCTTGCCGGCTTTCATCTTCCGCAAAGCTTTTACTACCTCTTCTCTGTTTACCAAATCATTTTCCCTAACCCTCTCACCTTGCACACCACCTCGGCCCTTCACTGAAGTTCCCATTTGCTCCCTTGTCTTACGCACTTTATTTACCTCCTTCCAGAACATCTTTTTATTCTCCCTAAAATTTAATGATACTCTCTCACCCCAACTCTCATTTGTCCTTTTTTTCACCTCTTGCACCTTTCTCTTGACCTCCTGTCTCTTTCTTTTATAGGTCTCCCACTCAACTGCATTTTTTCCCTGCAAAAATCGTCCAAATGCCTCTCTCTTCTCTTTCACTAATACTCTTACTTCTTCATCCCACCACTCACTACCCTTTCTAATCAACCCACCTCCCACTCTTCTCATGCCACAAGCATCTTTTGTGCAATCCATCACTGATTCCCTAAATACATCCCATTCCTCCCCCACTCCCCTTACTTCCATTGTTCTCACCTTTTTCCATTCTGTACTCAGTCTCTCCTGGTACTTCCTCACACAAGTCTCCTTCCCAAGCTCACTTACTCTCACCACCCTCTTCACCCCAACATTCACTCTTTTTTTCTGAAAACCCATACAAATCTTCACCTTAGCCTCCACAAGATAATGATCAGACATCCCTCCAGTTGCACCTCTCAGCACATTAACATCCAAAAGTGTCTCTTTCGCGCGCCTGTCAATTAACACATAATCCAATAACGCTCTCTGGCCATCTCTCCTACTTACATAAGTATACTTATGTATATCTCGCTTTTTAAACCAGTTATTCCCAATCATCAGTCCTTTTTCAGCACATAAATCTACAAGCTCTTAACCATTTCCATTTACAACACTGAACACCCCATGTATCCCAATTATTCCCTCAACTGCCACATTACTCACCTTTGCATTCAAATCACCCATCACTATAACCCGGTATATATATATATATACATATATATATATCATTATTATTATTATTTTGCTTTGTCGCTGTCTCCCACTTTTGCGAGGTAGCGCAAGGAAACAGACAAAAGAAATGGCCCAACAATCCCCCATACACATGTATATACATACACGTCCACACACGCAGATATACATAACTATACATCTCCATGTAGGTTTGCGGCAGGGGTGTGTGATGTCTCCATGGATGTCTAATTTGTTTATGGATGGGGTTGTTAGGGAGGTGAATGCAAGAGTTTTGGAAAGAGGGGCAAGTATGAAGTCTGTTGGGGATGAGAGAGCTTGGGAAGTGAGTCAGTTGTTGTTCGCTGATGATACAGCGATGGTGGCTGATTCATGTGAGAAACTGCAGAAGCTGGTGACTGAGTTTGGTAAAGTGTGTGGAAGAAGAAAGTTAGGAGTAATTGTGAATAAGAGCAAGGTTATTAGGTACAGTAAGGTTGAGGATCAAGTCAATTGGGAGGTGAGTTTGAATAGAGAAAAACTGGAGGAAGTGAAGTGTTTTAGATATCTGGGAGTGGATCTGGCAGCGGATGGAACCATGGAAGCGGAAGTGGGTCATAGGGTGGGGGAGGGGGCGAAAATTCTGGGAGCCTTGAAGAATGTGTGGAAGTCGAGAACATTATCTCGGAAAGCAAAAATGAGTATGTTTGAAGGAATAGTGGTTCCAACAATGTTGTATGGTTGCGAGGCGTGGGCTATGGATAGAGATGTGCGCAGGAGGATGGATGTGCTGGAAATGAGATGTTTGAGGACAATGTGTGGTGTGAGGTGGTTTGATCGAGTAAGTAACGTAAGGGTAAGAGAGATGTGTGGAAATAAAAAGAGCGTGGTTGAGAGAGCAGAAGAGGGTGTTTTGAAATGGTTTGGGCTCATGGAGAGAATGAGTGAGGAAAGATTGACCAAGAGGATATATGTGTCGGAGTTGGAGGGAACGAGGAGAAGAGGGAGACCAAATTGGAGGCGGAAAGATGGAGTGAAAAAGATTTTGTGTAATCGGGGCCTGAACATGCAGGAGGGTGAAAGGAGGGCAAGGAATAGAGTGAATTGGAGCGGTGTGGTTTACCGGGGTTGACGTGCTGTCAGTGGATTAAATCGGGGCATGTGAAGCGTCTGGGGTAAACCATGGAAAGCTGTGTAGGTATGTATATTTTGCGTGTGTGGATGTATGTATATACATGTGTATGGGGGTGGGTTGGGCCATTTCTTTCGTCTGTTTCCTTGCGCTACCTCGCAAACGCGGGAGACAGCGACAAAGCAAAAAAAAAAAAAAAAAAAACATCTCAATGTACACATATATATACACACACAGACACATACATATATACACATGCACACAATTCACACTGTCTGCCTTTATTCATTCCCATCGCCACCTCACCACACATGGAATAACATCCCCCTCCCACCTCATGTGTACGAGGTAGCGCTAGGAAAAGACAACAAAGGCCACATTCGTTCACACTCAGTCTCTAGCTGTCATGCAATAATGCCCAAAACCACAGCTCCCTTTCCACATCCAGGCCCCACACACCTTTCCATGGTTTACCCCAGATGCTTCAAATGCCCTGATTCAATCCACTGACAGCACGTCGACCCCGGAATACCACATCGATCCAATTCACTCTATTCTTTGCCCGCCTTTCACCCTCCTGCATGTTCAGGCCCCGATCACTCAAAATCTTTTTCACTCCATCTTCCCACCTCCAATTTGGTCTCCAGCTTCTCCTCGTTCCCTCCACCTTCGACACATATATCCTCTTGGACAATCGATCCTCACTCATTCTCTCCATGTGCCCAAACCATTTCAAAACACCCTCTTCTGCTCTCTCAACCACGCTCTTTTTATTACCACACATCTCTCTAACCCTTTCATTACTTACTTGATCAAACCACCTCACACCACATATTGTCCTCAAACATCTCATTTCCGACACATCGACCCTCCTCCGCACAACTCTATCTACAGCCCACGCCTCGCAACCATATATCATTGTTGGAACCACTATTCTTTCAAACATACCCATTTTTGCTTTCCAAGATAACGTTCTCGACTTCCACACATTCTTCAACGCTCCCAAAACTTTCGCCCCCTCCCCCACCCTATGATTCACTTCCGCTTCCATGGTTCCATCCGCTGCCAAATCTACTCCCAGATGTCTAGAACACTTCACTTCCTCCAGGTTTCTCCATTCAAACGTACCTCACAATTGACTAGTCCCTCAACCATACTGTACCTAATAACATTGCTTTTATTCACATTTACTCTCAGCTTTCTTCTTTCACACACTTTACCAAACTCAGTCACCAGCTTCTGCAGTTTCTCACCCGAATCTGCCACCAGCGCTATATCATCAACGAACATCAACTGACTCACTTCCCAAGCTCTCACATCCACAACAGACTGCATACTTGCCCCTCGTTCCATAACTCTTGCATTCACCTCCCTAACAACCCCATCCATAAACAAATTAAACAACACATATATCATGTGTGTGACGGGGTGGCACCAGGAATGGATGAAGGCAACAAGTATGAATATGTACATAAAGGAGGGTGAAAGGCATGCAAGGAATAGAGTGAATTGGAATGATATAGTATGCAAGGGCCAATGTGCTGTCAATGGATTGAACCAGGGCATGTGAAGTGTCTGGGTTAAACCATGGAAAAGTTTTGTGGGGCCTGGATGTGGAGAGGGAGCTGTGGTTTCAGTGCATTACACATGAGACTAAGTGTGAATGAATGTGGCCTTGTTGTCTTTTCCTAGTGCTACCTCGCACGCACACAGGGGGAGGGATTGCCATTTCATGTGTAGCGGGGTGGCGATGGGAATGGACGAAGGCGCAAATATGAATATGTACATGTGTATATATGTATATGTTTGTGTATGTATACGTATGTATATGTTGAAATATATATGTATGTATATGCGCGTGTGTGGACGTTTATGTATATACATGTGTATGTGGGTGGCTTTGGCCATACTTTCATCTGTTTCCTTGTGCTACCTCGCTAACACAGGAGACAACGACAAACTATAATATATAAGAATATAAACAAATTATATATATATATATATATAAATATATATATATATATATATATATATATATATATATATATATACAAAGTATCATAATAGTGAAAATACATATATATATATATATATATATATATATATATATATATATATATATATATATATATATATATATATATATATATATATCTTTTTCTTTCTTCTACGACACGCAGGGAATACGTGAATACGTGATGTCTCCATGGTTGTTTAATTTGTTTATGGATGGGGTTGTTAGGGAGGTAAATGCAAGAGTTTTGGAAAGAGGGGCAAGTATGAAGTCTGTTGGGGATGAGAGAGCTTGGGAAGTGAGTCAGTTGTTGTTCGCTGATGATACAGCGCTGGTGGCTGATTCATGTGAGAAACTGCAGAAGCTGGTGACTGAGTTTGGTAAAGTGTGTGAAAGAAGAAAGTTAAGAGTAAATGTGAATAAGAGCAAGGTTATTAGGTACAGTAGGGTTGAGGGTCAAGTCAATTGGGAGGTAAGTTTGAATGGAGAAAAACTGGAGGAAGTAAAGTGTTTTAGATATCTGGGAGTGGATCTGGCAGCGGATGGAACCATGGAAGCGGAAGTGGATCATAGGGTGGGGGAGGGGGCGAAAATCCTTGGAGCCTTGAAGAATGTGTGGAAGTCGAGAACATTATCTCGGAAAGCAAAAATGGGTATGTTTGAAGGAATAGTGGTTCCAACAATGTTGTATGGTTGCGAGGCGTGGGCTATGGATAGAGTTGTGCGCAGGAGGATGGATGTGCTGGAAATGAGATGTTTGAGGACAATGTGTGGTGTGAGGTGGTTTGATTGAGTAAGTAACGTAAGGGTAAGAGAGATGTGTGGAAAAAAAAAGAACGTGGTTGAGAGAGCAGAAGAAGGTGTTTTGAAATGGTTTGGGCACATGGAGAGAATGAGTGAGGAAAGATTGACCAAGAGGATACATGTGTCGGAGGTGGAGGGAACGAGGAGAAGTGGGAGACCAAATTGGAGGTGGAAAGATGGAGTGAAAAAGATTTTGTTTGATCAGGGCCTGAACATGCAGGAGGGTGAAAGGAGGGCAAGGAATAGAGTGAATTGGATCGATGTGGTATACCGGGGTTGACGTGCTGTCGGTGGATTGAATCAGGGCATGTGAAGCGTCTGGGGTAAACCATGGAAAGCTGTGTAGGTATGTATATTTGCATGTGTGGACGCATGTATATACATGTGTATGTGGGTGGGTTGGGCCATTTCTTTCGTCTGTTTCCTTGCGCTACCTTGCAAACGCGGGAGACAGCGGCAAAAAAAAAAAAATATATATATATATGAGTGAAACGAAGCTCAAGGGTAAAGGGAAAGAGTGGTTTCAGAGTGTCTTGGGAGTAAAGTCAGGGGATGGTGAAAGGAAAAGAGCAAAGAAAGGAGTAGCACTACTTATGTAGCAAGAGTTGTGGGAGTATGTGATAGAGTGTAAGAAAGTAAACTCTAGATTGATATGGGTAAGACTGAAAGAGGATGGAGAGAGTTGGTTGATTAATGGTGACTATGCACCTAGTCATGAGAAAAAAGATGATGAGAGGCATGTGTTTTGGGAGCAGCTAAGTAAGTGTGTTAGCAGCTTTAGTGCAAAAGACCGGGTTATAGTGATGGGTGATAAGAATGCAAAGGTGACTAATGTGGCAGTTGAAGGTATAATTGGTGTACATGGGGTGTTCGGTGTTGTAAAAGGAAATGGTGAAGAGCTTGTAGATTTGTGTGGAGAAAGGACTGGTAATTGGGAATACCTGGTTTAAAAAGAGAGCTATACATAAGTATACGCATATAAGTAGGAGAGATGGCCAGAATACATTATTGGATTACGTGTTAATTGATAGGCACATGAAAGAGAGACTTTTGGATGTTAATGTGCTGAAAGGGGCAACTGGAGGGATGTCTGATCATTATCATTAGGCGAAAGTAAAGATTTGTAGAGGTTTCCAGAAAAGAGAGAATGCTAGGGTGAAGTGAGTTCTTAGAGTAAGTGAGCTTAGAAAGGAGATTTCCATCAGGAAGTAACAAGAGAGATTGAGTACAGAATGGAAAAAGATGAGAGCAAATGACATAAGGGGAGTGGGGGAGGAATGTGATGTACTTAGGGAAGCAGTGATGGCTCAGGCAAAAGATGCCTGTGGCATGAGAAAGGTGGGAGGTGGACAGATTAGAAAGGGTAGTGAGTGGTGGGAAGAAGTAAGTTTGTTAGTGAAAGAGAACAGAGAGGCATTTGGACAATTTCTACAATGAAGTAAAGCCAATGATTGGGAGATGTGTAAAAGAAAGAGGCATGAGGGCAAGAGAAATATGCAAGAGGTGAAAAAGAGGGCAAATGAGAGTTGGGGTGAGAGTATCATTACATTTTAGGGAGAATAAGATGTTTTAGAAGGAGGCAAATAACATGAGTAAGACAAGAGAACAAATGGGAACATTGGTGAAGGGGGCTAATGGGGAGGTAATAACAAGTAGTGGTGAAGTGAGAAGGAGATGGAGTGAGGATTTTGAAGGTTTGTAGAATGTGTGTGATAATGGAGTGCCATATATAGGGTGTTTTGGTCGAGGTGGTATGGGAAGTAAGAAGGTTAGGTAAAATGATTTGGTAACAGAGAAGAGGTAGTGAAAGCTTTGCAGAAGATGAAAGCCAGCAAGGCAGCGGGTTTGGATGGTATTGCAGTGGAATTTACTAAAAAAGGGGGTGACTGTATTGTTGGTAGGTTGGTAAGGATATTCAATGTATGTATGGTTCAAGGTGAAGTATGTGTGGATTGGCAGAATGCATGCATAGTGCCATTGTACAAAGGCGAAGGGGATAAAGGTGAGTGTTCAAATTGCAGAGGTATAAGTTTATTGAGTATTCCTGGGAAATCATATGGGAGGGTATTGATTGAGAGCATTAGATTGAGGAAGAGCAGTGTGGTTTCAGAAGTGGTAGAGGATGTGTGGATCAGGAGTTTGCTTCAAGAAATGTAAGTGAGAAATACTTAGAAAAACAGATGGATTTATATGTAGCATTTATGGATGTGGAGAAGGCAAATGATAGAGCTGACAGAGATGCTCTGTGGAAGGTTTTAAGAGTATATGGTGTGGAAGACAAGTTACTAGGAGCAATGAAAGGTTTTCATGAAGGATGTAAGGCATGTGTACAAGTAGGAAGAGAGGAAAGTAATTGGTTCCAAGTGAATGTCGGTTTGCGGCAGGGGTGCGTGGTCTCCATGGTTGTTATATCTTTTCATGGATGAGGTTGTTAGGGAGGTGATTGCAAGTTTTGGAGAAAGAGGCAAGTATGCAATGTGTTAGGGATGAGAGGGCTTGGAAAATGAGTCAATTGTTCGCTGATGATACAGTGCTGGTGGCTGATTCAGGTGAGAAACTGCAGAAGTTGGTGACTGAGTTTGGTAAAGTGCGTGAAAGAAGAAAGCTGAGACTAAAAGTGAGGAGCAAGGTTATTAGGTTCAGTAGAGTTGAGGGACAAGTTAGAATGGAGAAACACTAGAGGAAGTGAAGTGTTTTATATATCTGGGAGTGGATTTAGCAACGGACAGAACCATGGAAGAAAAAGTGAGTCACAGAGTGGAGGAGAGGGCAAAGGTTCTGGGAGCATTGAAGAATGTGTGGAAGGCAAGAATGTTATCTTGGAAAGCAAAAATGGGTATGTTTGAAGGAACAGTGGTTCCAACATAGATGTATGGTTGCGAGGCATGGGCTATAGATAGGGTGGTGCGGGGGAGGGTAAATGTGTTGGAAATGAAATGTTTAATCAAGTAAGTAATGAAAGGGTAAGAGAGATGTGTGGTAATAAAAAAAAAGTGGTCAAAGAGCAGAATTGGGAGTATTGAAATGGTTTGGTCACATGGACAGAATGAGTGAGGAGAGATTGACACAGAAGATATATGTATCAGAGGTGGACTTAACAAAGAGAGGTGGGAAACCAAATTGGAGGTGGAAGGATGGAGTGAAAAAGATTTTGAGTGATCAGAGCCTGATCAGTGGTTCCAACAGAGATGTATGGTTGCGAGGCATGGGCTATAGATAGGGTGGTGCGGAGGAGGGTAAATGTGTTGGAAATGAAATGTTTAATCAAGTAAGTAATGAAAGGGTAAGAGAGATGTGTGGTAATAAAAAAAAGTGGTTCAAAGAGCAGAATTGGGAGTATTGAAATGGTTTGGTCGGTCACATGGACAGAATGAGTGAGGAGAGATTGACACAGAAGATATATGTATCAGAGGTGGACTTAACAAAGAGAGGTGGGAAACCAAATTGGAGGTGGAAGGATGGAGTGAAAAAGATTTTGAGTGATCAGAGCCTGAACACACAGGAGGGTTGAAGGCATGCAAGTAATAAAAAGAGTGTGGTTGAAAGAGCAGAAAAAGATGTTTTGAAATGGTTTGGTCACATAAGAGAAAGTGAGTGAGGGAAGATTAACAAAGACAATATATGTGTCAGAGGTGGAAGGAACGAGAGGATGGAGACCAAATTGGAGGAGGAAGGATGGAGTGAAAAAGATTTTGAGCAGACAGAGCCTAAAGATACAGGAGGGAGAAAGGCATGCAAGGAATAGGGTAAGTTGGAACGATGTGGTATACCGTGGTCAATGTGCTGTCAATAGATTGAACCATGGCATGTTAAGTGTCTGGGGTAAACCATGGAAAGTTTTGTGAGGCCTGAATGTGGAAACGGAGCTTTGGTTTCGGTGCATTACACATGACAGGTATAGACTGACTGTGAACGAATGTGTGGGCTGTTGTCTTTTCCTAGCACTACATTATGCACGCGTGAGGGCAAAGGGGTGAAATTTCATGTGTGGTGGGGTGGCGAAGGAAATGGATGAAAACAGCATGTATGCACATATACATACATATACATCTCAAGGTATACATATATATACACACACAGTCACATACATATATACACAAGTACATAATTCATACTGTCTGCCCTTATTCATTCCCATCGCCACTCCGCCACACATGAAATGACAAACCCTCCCCCTGCATGTGCATGAGGTAGCGCTAGGAAAAGACAACAAAGGCCACATTCATTCATGTTCAGTCTCTAGCTGTCATGTATAATACACCGAAACCACAGCTCCCTTTCCACATCCAGGACCCACACAACTTTCCATGGTTTACCCCAGATGCGTCACATGCCCTGGTTCAATCCATTGACGGCACAACGACCCCTGTATACTACATCGTTCCAATTCACTCTATTCCTTGCACGCATTTCACCCTCCTGCATGTTCAGGCCCCGATCACTCAAAATCATTTTCACTCCATCTTTCCATTTCCACCTCCACTTTGGTCTCCCACTTCTCCTCGTTCCCTCCACCTCTGACACATATATCCTCTCTGCCAATCTTTCCTCACTTATTCTCTCCATGTGACCAAACCATTTCAAAACACCCTCTTCTGCTCTCTCAACCACTCTTTTCATCACCACACATCTCTCTTACCCTTTCATTACTTACTCGATCAAACCACCTCACATAGCATACTGTCCTTAAACATCTCATTTCCAGCACATCCACCCTCCTCCACACAGCTCTATCCATAGCCCACACCTCACAACCATATATCATTGTTGGAACCACCATTCCTTCAAACATACCCATTTTTGCTTTGCGATATAATGTTCTCAACTTCCACACATTTTTCAACGCTCCAAGAACTTTCGCCCCCTACCCCACTCTATGATTCACTTCCACTTCCATGGTTCCATCCGCTGCCAAATCCACTCCCACATATCTAAAACAATTCACTTTCTCTAGCTTTTCTCCATTCAAATTTACCTCCCAACTGACTTGTCTCTCAAACCTACTGTACCTAATAACCTTGCTCTTATTCACATTTACTCTCAGCTTTTTTCTTTCGAACACTTTACCAAACTCAGTCACCAACTTCTGCATTTCCTCACACAAATCAGCCACCAGCACTGTATCATCAGCGAAAAACAACTGACTCACTTCCCATGCTCTCTCATCCACAACAGACTGCATACTTGCCCCTCTTTCCAAAACTCTTGCATTCACCTTCCTAACTACCCCATCCATAAATAATTTAAACAACCATAGAGACATCATGCACCCCTGCCGCAAACCAACAATGAATGAGAACCAATCACTTTCCTCTCTTCCTACACGTACACATGCCTTACATCCTCGATAAAAACTTTTCACTGCTTCTAACAACTTGCCTCCCACACCATATATTCTTAATACCTTCCACAGACCATCTCTATCAAATCTATCATACGCCTTCTCCAGATCCATAAATGCTACATACAGATCCAATTGCTTTTCTAAGTATTTTTCACATACATTCTTCAAAGCAAACACCTGATCCACACATCCTCTACCACTTCTGAAACCACACTGCTCTTCCCCAATCTGATGCTCTGTACATGCTTTCACCCTCTCCATCAATACCCTCCCATATAATTTACCAGGAATACTCAACAAACTTATACCTCTGTAATTTGAGCACTCACTTTTATCCCCTTTGCCTTTGTACAATGGCACTATGCAAGCATTCCGCAAATCCTCAGGCACCTAAGCATGAGTAATACATACATTTAATAACCTTACCAACCAGTCAACAAAACAATCACCCTGTTTTTTTAATAAATTCCACTGCAATACCATCCAAACCTTGCCAGTTTTCATCTTCAGCAAATCATTCTCCCTAACCCTCACTCTTTGCACACCACCTCAACCAAAACACGCTATATCTGCCACTCTATCATCAAACACATTCAACAAACCTTCAAAATACTCACTCCATCTTCTCACATCACCACTACTTATTATTACCTCCCCATTTATCCCCTTCACTGATGTTCCCATTTGTTACCTTGTCTTACGCACTTTATTTACCTCTTTCTAAAACATCTTTTTATTCTCTCTAAAATTTAATGATACTCTCTCAACCCAACTCTCATTTGCCCTCTTTTTCAACTCTTGCACCTTTCTCTTGACCTCCTGCCTCTTCCTTTTATACATCTCCCAGTCACTTGCATTATTTCCCTGCAAAAATCATCCAAATGCCTCTCCCTTCTCTTTCACATATAATCTTACTTCTTCATCCTACCACTCACTACCCTTTCTAATCTAGCCACCTCCCACGCTTCTCATGCCTCAAGCATCTTTTGCGCAAGCCATCACTGCTTCCCTAAATACATCCTATTCCTCCCCCACTCCCCTTACGTCTTTTGTTCTCACCTTTTTCCATTCTGTACTCAGTCTCTCCTGGCACTTCCTCACACAAGTCTCCTTCCTTATTATACTTTGTCACTGTTTCCCGCGTTATTTTTTTTGCGCAAGCCATCACTGCTTCCCTAAATACATCCCAATCCTCCCCCATTCCTCTTACATCCTTTGTTCTCACCTTTCTCCATTCTGTACTCAGTCTCTCCTGGTAATTCCTCACACAAGTCTCCTTTCTTATTATACTTTGTCACTGTCTGCCGCATTAGTGTTGTAGCGCAAGGAAACAGATGAAAGAAAGGACCAACGCATCCACATGCACATAAATACACATCCACATATGCGCATATACATACCCATACATTTCAAATGGATTTGTATGTAGCATTTATGGATCTGGAGAAGGCATATGATAGAGTTGATAGAGATGCTCTGTGGAAGGTATTAAGAATATATGGTGTGGGAGGCAAGTTGTTAGAAGCAGTGAAAAGTTTTTATCGAGGATGTAAGGCATGTGTACGTGTAGGAAGAGAGGAAAGTGATTGGTTCTCAGTGAATGTAGGTTTGCGGCAGGGGTGTGTGATGTCTCCATGGTTGTTTAATTTGTTTATGGATGGGGTTGTTAGGGAGGTAAATGCAAGAGTTTTGGAAAGAGGGGCAAGTATGAAGTCTGTTGGGGATGAGAGAGCTTGGGAAGTGAGTCAGTTGTTGTTCGCTGATGATACAGCGTTGGTGGCTGATTCATGTGAGAAACTGCAGAAGCTGGTGACTGAGTTTGGTAAAGTGTGTGGAAGAAGAAAGTTAAGAGTAAATATGAATAAAAGCAAGGTTATTAGGTACAGTAGGGTTGAGGGTCAAGGCAATTGGGAGGTGAGTTTGAATGGAGAAAAACTGGAGGAAGTGAAGTGTTTTAGATATCTGGGAGTGGATCTGGCAGTGGATGGAACCATGGAAGCGGAAGTGGATCATAGGGTGGGGGAGGGGGCGAAAATTTTGGGAGCCTTGAAGAATGTGTGGAAGTCGAGAACATTATCTCGGAAAGCAAAAATGGGTATGTTTGAAGGAATAGTGGTTCCAACAATGTTGTATGGTTGCGAGGCGTGGGCTATGGATAGAGTTGTGCGCAGGAGGATGGATGTGCTGGAAATGAGATGTTTGAGGACAATGTGTGGTGTGAGGTGGTTTGATCGAGTAAGTAACGTAAGGGTAAGAGAGATGTGTGGAAAAAAAAAAAGAGCGTGGTTGAGAGAGCAGAAGAGGGTGTTTTGAAATGGTTTGGGCACATGGAGAGAATGAGTGAGGAGAGATTGACCAAGAGGATATATGTGTCGGAGGTGGAGGGAACGAGGAGAAGAGGGAGACCAAATTGGAGGTGGAAAGATGGAGTGAAAAAGATTTTGTGTGATCGGGGCCTGAACATGCAGGAGGGTGAAAGGAGGGCAAGGAATAGAGTGAATTGGAGTGATGTGGTATACCGGGGTTGACGTGCTGTCAGTGATTGAATCAAGGCATGTGAAGCGTCTGGGGTAAACCATGGAAAGCTGTGTAGGTATGTATATTTGCGTGTGTGGATGTATGTATATACATGTGTATGGGGGGGGGGTTGGGCCATTTCTTTCGTCTGTTTCCTTGCGCTACCTCGCAAACGCGGGAGACAGCGACAAAGTATAAAAAAAAAAAAAAAAAAAATATATATATATTTTTATATATAATTTTAATTTTCCAAAAGAAGGAACAGAGAAGGGGGCCAGGTGAGGATATTCCCTCAAAGGCCCAGTCCTCTGTTCCTAACGCTACCTTGCTAATGCGGGAAATGGCGAATAGTATGAAAGAAAGAAAGAAATATATATATGTACATAATTCATACTTGCTGCCTTTATTCATTCACATCGCCACCCCGCCACACATGAAATAACAACCCCCTACCCCTGCATGTATGCAAGGTAGCTCTAGGAAAAGACAACAAAGGCCACATTCGTTCACACTCAGTCTCTAGCTGTCATGCAATAATGCCAGAAACCACAGCTCCCTTTCCACATCTAGGCCCCACAGAACATTCCATGGTTTACCCCAGACGCTTCACATGCCCTGGTTCAATCCATTGACAGCACGTCGACACCGGTATACCATATCGTTCCAATTCACACTATTCCTTGCATGCCTTTCACCCTCCTGCATGTTCAGGCCCTGATCACTCAAAATCTTTTTCACTCCATCCTCCAATTTGGTCTCCCACTTCTCGTTCCCTCCGCCTCTGACACATATACCCTCTTTGTCAATCTTTCCTCACTCATTCTCTCCATGTGGCCAAATCTTTTCAAAAGACCCTCTTCTGCTCTCTCAACCACACTCTTTTTATTACCACACATCTCTCTTACCCTTTCATTACTTACTCGATCACACCAACTCACACCACATATTGTCCTCAAACATCTCATTTCCAACACATCCACCCTCCTCCGCACAACTCTATCTATAGCCCATGCCTCGCAACCAAATAACATTGTTGGAACCACTGTTCCTTCAAACTTACTCATTTTTGCTTTCCGAGATAATGTTCTCGCCTTCCACACATTTTTCAACGCTCCCAGAACTTTTGCCTAATACCCTACCCTGTGAATCACTTCCGCTTCCATGGCTCCATCCGCTTCCAAATCCACTCCTAGATATCTTAAACACCTCACTTCCTCCTGTTTTTCTCCATTCAAACTTGACTCCCAACTGACTTGTCCCTGAACCCTCCTACACCCAATAAACTTACTCAAATTCACATTTACTCTCAGCTTTCTTCTTTCATACACTTTACCAAACTCAGTCACCAGCTTCTGCAGTTTCTCACCTGAATCAACCACCAGCGCTGTACCATGAGCGAACAACAACTAACTCACACATCCACAACAGACTGCATACTTGTCTCTCTCTCCAAAACTCTTGCATTCACCTCCCTAAAAACCCCATTCATAAACAAATTAAACAACTATGGAGATATCACGCACCCCTGCCGCAAACCGACATTCACTGAGAATCAATCACTTTCCTCTCTTCCTACACGTACACATGCCTTACATCCTCGATAAAAACTTTTCACTGCTTCTAGCAACTTACCTCCCACACCATATATTCTTAATACCTTCCACAAAGCATCTCTATCAACTCTATCATATGCCTTCTCCAGATCCATAAATGCTGCATACAAATCTATTTGTTTTTCTAGGTATATTTCACATACATTCTTCAAAGCAAATACCTGATCCACACATCCTCTACCACTTCTGAAACCACACTGCTCTTCCCCAATCTGACGCTCTGTACATGCTTTAACCCTTTCAATCAATACCCTCCCATATAATTTCCCAGGAATACTCAAACTTATACCTCTGTAATTTGAGCATTCACCTTTATCTCCTTTGCCTTTGTACAATGACACTATGCATGTATTCTGCCAATCCTCAGGCCCCTCACCATAAGTCATACATACACTGAATATCCTTACCAACCAGTCAACAACACAGTCACCCCCTTTTTTTAATAAATTCCTCTGCAATTCCATCCAAACCTGCTGCCTTGCAGGCTTTCATCTTCCGCAAAGCTTTTACTACCTCATCTCTGTTTACCAAATCATTCTCCTAACCCTCTCACTACACACACTACCTCGACCAAAACACTCTATATATGCCACTCTATCATCCAACACATTCAACAAACCTTCAAAGTACTCACTCCATCTCCTTCTCACATCACCACTACTTGTTATTACCTCCCCATTAGCCCCCTTCACCGATGTTCCCATTTGTTCTCTTGTCTTACGCACTTTATTTACCTCCTTCCAAAACATCTTTTTATTTTTTCCTAAATTTTAATGATACTCTCTCACCCCAACTCTCATCTGCCCTCTTTTTCACCTCTTGCACCTTTCTCCTGACCTCCTGCCTCTTTCTTTTATACATCTCCCAGTCATTTGCAGTATTTCCTTGCAAAAATCGTTCAAAAGCCTCTCTCTTTGCTTTCACTAATAATCTTACTTCATCCCACCACTCACTACCCTTTCTAATCTGCCCACTTCCCACGCTTCTCATGCCACAAGCACATGCCACAAGCATCTTTTGCGCAAGCCATCACTGCTTCCCAGAATCCATCCCATTCCTTCCCCACTCCCCTTACATCCTTTACTCTCACCTTTTTCCATTCTGCACTCAGTCACTCCTGGTACTTCCTCACACAAGTCTCCTTCCCAAGCTCACATACTCTCACCACTCTCTTCACACCAACACTCTCCTTTTCTGAAAACCTTTACAAATCTTCACCTTCGCCTCCACAAGATAATGATCAGATATCCCTCCAGTTGCACCTCTCAGCACATTAACATCCAAAAGTCTCTCTTTAACATGCCTCTCAATTAACACATACTCCAATAATGCTCTCTGGCCATCTTTCCTACTTACATACATATACTTGTGTATATCTCTCCTTTTAAACCAGGTATTCCCAACCACCAGTCCTTTTTCACCACACAAATCTACAAACTCTTCACCATTTCCATTTACAACACTGAACACCCCATGTACACTAATCATTCCCTCAACTGCCACATTACTCACTTTTGCATTCAAATCACCCATCACTATAACACGGTCTCGTGCATCCAAACTACTAACACACTCACTCAGCTGCTCCCAAAACACTTGCTTCTCACAATCTTTCTTCTCTTACCTAGGTGCATAGGCACCAATAATCACCCATCTCTCTCCATCCACTTTAAGTTTTATACATATCAATCTTGAGTTCACTTTCTTATACTCTATCACATACTCCCACAACTCCTGTTTAAGGAGCAGTGCTACTCCTTCCCTTGCTCTTGTCCTCTCACCAACCCCTGACTTTACTCCCAAAACATTCCCAAACCACTCTTCCCCTTTACCCATGAGCTTCATTTCACTCAGAGCCAAAACATCCAGGTTCCTTTCCTCAAACATACTACTTATGTCTCCCTTTTTCTCATCTTGGTTACATCACACTCATTTAGACAACCTAATCTGAGCTTTCAAGGAGGATGAGATCTCCCTGCGTGACTACCTTTGTTTCCCCTTTTTAGAAGCTTTAAAATACAAGGAGGGGTGAGAACAAATGATGTAAGGGGAGTGGGGGAGGAATGGGATGTTTTTAGGGAAGCAGTGATGGCTTGCACAAAAGATGCTTGTGGCATGAGAAGCATGGGAGGTGGACACATTAGAAAGGGTAGTGAGTGGTGGGGTGAAGAAGTAAGATTATTAGTGAAAGAGAAGAGAGAGGCATTTGGACGATTTTTGCAGGGAAATAATGCAAATGACTGGGAGATGTATAAAAGAAAGAGGCAGGAGGTCAAGAGAAAGGTACAAGAGGTGAAAAAGAGGGCAAATGAAAGTTGGGATGAGACAGTATCATTAAATTTTAGGGAGAATATAAAGATGTTTTGGAAGGAGGTAAATAAAGTGCGTAAGACAAGGGAACAAATGGGAACTTCAGTCAAGGGGGTAATGGGGATGTGATAACAAGTAGTGGTGATGTGAGAAGGAGATGGAGTGAGTATTTTAAAGATCTGTTGACTGTGTTTGATGATAGAGTGTTTTGGTCGAGGTGGTGGGCAAAGTGAGAGTGTTAGGGAGAATGATTTGGTAAACAGAGAGAACGTAGTAAAAGCTTTACGGAAGATGAAAACCGGCAAAGCAGTGGGTTTGGATGGTATTGCAGTGGGAGGGTATTAATTGAGAGGGTGAAGGCATGTACAGAGCATCAGATTGGGGAAGAGCAGTGTGGTTTCAGAAGTGGTAGAGGATGTGCAGATAAGGTGTTTGCTTTGAAGAATGCATGTGAGAAATACTTAGAAAAGCAAATGGATTTGTATGTAGCATTTATGGATCTGGAGAAGGCATAGGATAGAGTTGATAGAGATGCTCTGTGGAAGATATCAAGAATATATGATGTGGGAGGTCATTTGTTAGAAGCAGTGAAAAGTTTTTATCGAGGATGTAAGGCATGTGTACGTGTAGGAAGAGAGGAAAGTGATTAGTTCTCAGTGAATGTTGGTTTGTGGCAGGGAAGTGTAATGTCACCATGGTTGTTTAATTTGTTTAAGGATGGGGTTGTTAGGGAGATGAATGCAAGAGTTATGGAAAGAGGGGCAAGTATGCTGTCTGTTGTGGATGAGAGAGCTTGGGAAGTGAGTCAGTTGTTCTTCGTTGATGATACAGCGCTGGTGGCTGATTCATGTGAGAAACTGCAGAAGTTGGTGACTGAGTTTGGTAAAGTGTGTGAAAGAAGAAAGATGAGAGTAAATGTGAATAAGAGCAAGGTTATTAGGTACAGTAGGGTTGAGGGTCAAGTCAACTGGGAGGTAAGTTTGAATGGAGAAAAACTGGAGGAAGTGAAGTGTTTTAGATATCTGGGAATAAATTTGGCAGCAGATGGAACCATGGAAGTGGAAGTGAATAATAGGGTGGGGGAGGGGGTGAAAGTTCTGGGAGCATTGTAGAATGTGTGGAAGTCGAGAACATCATCTCGGAAAGTAAACTTGGTTATGTCTGAAGGAATAGTGGTTCCAACAATGTTATATGGTTGCGAGGCATGGGCTATAGATAGAGTTGTGCGGAGGAGGGTGGATGTGCTGGAAATGAGATGTTTGAGGACAATACATGGCGTGAGATGGTTTGATCGAGTAAGTAATAATAGGGTAAGAGAGATGTGTGGTAATAAAAAGAGTGTGGTTGAGAGAGCAGAAGAGGGTGTTTTGAAATGGTTTGGTCACATGGAGAGAATGAGTGAGGAAAAATTGACAAAGAGGATATATGTGTCAAAGGTGGAGGGAATGAGGAGAAGTGGGAGACCAAATTGGAGGTGGAAAGATGGAGTGAAAAAGATTTTGAGTGATCGGGGCCTGAACATGCAGGAGGGTGAAAGGAGTGCAAGGAATAGAGTGAAATACAACCATGTGGTATACCAGGGGTCGACGTGCTGTCAATGGATTGAACCAGGGCATGTGAAGCGTCTGGTGTTAACCACGGAAAGTTCTGTGGGACCTGGATGTGGAAAGGGAGCTGTGTTTTCAGTGCGTTATACATGACAGGTAGAGACTAAAGAGACTAGGTGTGAACGAGTGTGGCCTTTGTTGTCTTTTCCTAGCGCTACATCATGCACATGCGGGGTGAGGGGGTTGTTATTTCATGTGTGGTGGGGTGGCGATGGGAATGAATAAAGGGACACAGTATGAACTATGTACATGTGTATATATGTATATGTCTGTGTGTGTATAAATATGTATACGTTGATATGTATAGGTATGTATATTTGAGTGTGTGGACGTGCATGTACATACATGTGTATGTGGATGGGATGGGCCATTCTTTCGTCTCTTTCCTTGCACTACCTCGCTAATGCGGGAGACAGCGACAAAGGAAAATACATTTTAGGGAGAATAAAAAGATGTTGTTCGCTGATGATACAGCGCTGGTGGCTGATTCATGTGAGAAACTGCAGAAGCTGGTGACTGAGTTTGGTAAAGTGTGTGAAAGAAGAAAGTTAAGAGTAAATGTGAATAAGAGCAAGGTTATTAGGTACAGTAGGGTTGAGGGTCAAGTCAATTGGGAGGTGAGTTTGAATGGAGAAAAACTGGAGGAAGTGAAGTGTTTTAGATATCTGGGAGTGGATCTGGCAGCGGATGGAACCATGGAAGCGGAAGTGGATCATAGGGTGGGGGAGGGGGCGAAAATTCTTGGAGCCTTGAAGAATGTGTGGAAGTCGAGAACATTATCTCGGAAAGCAAAAATGGGCATGTTTGAAGGAATAGTGGTTCCAACAATGTTGTATGGTTGCGAGGCGTGGGCTATGGATCGAGTTGTGCGCAGGAGGATGGATGTGCTGGAAATGAGATGTTTGAGGACAATGTGTGGTGTGAGGTGGTTTGATCAAGTAAGTAACGTAAGGGTAAGAGAGATGTGTGGAAATAAAAAGAGCGTGGTTGAGAGAGCAGAAGAGGGTGTTTTGAAATGGTTTGGGCACATGGAGAGAATGAGTGAGGAAAGATTGACCAAGAGGATATATGTGTCGGAGGTGGAGGGAACGAGGAGAAGAGGGAGACCAAATTGGAGGTGGAAAGATGGAGTGAAAAAGATTTTGTGTGATCGGGGCCTGAACATGCAGGAGGGTGAAAGGAGGGCAAGGATTAGAGTGAATTGGAGCGATGTGGTATACCGGGGTTGACGTGCTGTCAGTGGATTGAATCGGGGCATGTGAAGCGTCTGGGGTAAACCATGGAAAGCTGTGTAAGTATGTATATTTGTGGACGTATATGTGTGGACGTATGTATATACATGTGTATGGGGGTGGGTTGGGCCATTTCTTTCGTCTGTTTCCTTGCGCTACCTCGCAAACGCAGGAGACAGCGACAAAGCAAAAAAAAAAAAAAAAAAGATGTTTTGGAAGGAGGTAAATAAAGTACATAAGACAAGGGAGCAAATGGGAACTTCAGTGAAGGGGGCTAATGGGGAGGTGATAGCATGTAGTGGTGATGTGAGAAGGAGATGGAGTGAGTATTTTGAAGGGTTGTTGAATGTGTTTGATGATAGAGTGGCATATATAGGGTGTTTTGGTGAAGGTGGTGTGCAAAGTGAGAGGGTTAGGGAAAATGATTTGGTAAACAGAGAAGAGGTAGTAAAAGCTTTGGGGAGGATGAAAGCCGGCAAGGCAGTAGGTTCGGATGGTAATGCAGTGGAATTCATTAAAAAAGGGGATGACTATATTGTTGACTGGTTGGTAAGGTTATTTAACATATGTATGATTCATGGTGAGGTGTCTGAGGATTGGCGGAATGCTTGCATAGTGCCATTGTACAAAGGCAAAGGGGATAAGAGTGAGTGCTCAAATTACAGAGGTATAAGTTTGTTGAGTATTCCTGGTAAATTATATGGGAGAGTATTGATTGAGATGGTGAAGGCATGTACAGAGCATCAGATTGGGGAAGAGCAGTGTTTCAGAAGTGGTAGAGGATGTGTGGATCAGGTGTTTGCTTTGAAGTATGTATGTGAGAAATACTTAGAAAAGCAAATGGATTTGTATGTAGCATTTATGGATCTGGAGAAGGCATATGATAGAGTTGATAGAGATGCTCTGTGGAAGGTATTAAGAATATATGGTGTGGGTGGAAAGTTGTTAGAAGCAGTGAAAAGTTTTTATCAAGGATGTAAGGCATGTGTACATGTAGGAAGAGAGGAAAGTGATTGGTTCTCAGTGAATGTAGGTTTGCAGCAGGGGTGTGTGATGTCTCCATGGTTGTTTAATTTGTTTATGGATGGGGTTGTTAGGGAGGTGAATGCAAGAGTTTTGGAAATAGAGGCAAGTATACAGTCTGTTGGGGATGAGAGAGCTTGGGAAGTGAGTCAGTTGTTGTTTGCTGATGATACAGCGCTGTTGGCTGATTCATGTGAGAAACTGCAGAAGCTGGTGACTGAGTTTGGTAAAGTGTGTGAAAGAAGAAAGTTAAGAGTAAATGTGAATAAGAGCAAGGTTATTCGGTACAGTAGGGTTGAGGGTCAAATCAATTGGGAGGTAAGTTTGAATGGAGAAAAACTGGAGGATGTAAAGTGTTTTCGATATCTGGGAGTGGATCTGGCAGCAGATGGAACCATGGAAGCAGAGGTGAATCATACGGTGGGGGAGGGGGCGAAAATCCTGGGAGCCTTGAAGAATCTTTGGAAGTCGAGAGCATTATCTAGAAAAGCAAAAATGGGTATGTTTGAAGGAATAGTGGTTCCAACAATGTTGTATGGTTGCGAGGCGTGGGCTATTGATAGAGTTGTGCGCAGGAGGATGGATGTGCTGGAAATGAGATGTTTGAGGACAATGTGTGGTGTGAGGTGGTTTGATCGAGTAAGTATCGTAAGGGTAAGAGAGATGTGTGGAAATAAAAAGAGTGTGGTTGAGAGAGCAGAAGAGGGTGTTTTGAAATGGTTTGGGCACATGGAGAGAATGAGTGAGGAAAGATTGACCAAGAGGATATATGTGTCGGAGGTGGAGGGAACGAGGAGAGGTGGGAGACCAAATTGGAGGTGAAAAGATGGAGTGAAAAAGATTTTGTGTGATCGGGGCCTGAACATGCAGGAGGGTAAAAGGAGGGCAAGGAATAGAGCGAATTGAATCGATGTGGTATACTGGGGTAGACGTGCTGTCATAGGATTAAATCAGGGCATGTGAAGCGTCTGGGGTAAACCATGGAAAGCTGTATAGGTATGTATATTTGCGTGTGTGGACGTATGTATATACATGTGTATGGGGGTGGGTTGGGCCATTTCTTTCGTCTGTTTCCTTGCACTACCTCGCAAACACAGGAGACACCGACAAAGCAAAAAAAAAAAATATATATATATATATATATATATATATATATATATATATATATATATATATATATATTTATATATATATATATTTATATATATATATATATATATATATATATATATATATATATATATATATATATATATATATATATATATATATATATATATATTAAAATTAAAAAGCAAAAAAAAAAATATATATATATATATATATATATATATATATATATATATATATATATATATATATATATATATATATATATACAGAAGTATCAGGAGAGACTATGTACAGAATGGAAAAAGGTGAGAACAATGGAAGTAAGGGGAGTGGGGGAGGAATGGGATGTATTTAGGGAATCAGTGATGGATTGCGCAAAAGATGCTTGTGGCATGAGAAGAGTGGGAGGTGGGTTGATTAGAAAGGGTAGTGAGTGGTGGGATGAAGAAGTCAGAGTATTAGTGAAAGAGAAGAGAGAGGAATTTGGACGATTTTTGCAGGGAAAAAATGCAATTGAGTGGAAGATGTATAAAAGAAAGAGACAGGAGGTCAAGAGAAAGGTGCAAGAGGTGAAAAAAAGGGCAAATGAGAGTTGGGGTGAGAGAGTATCATTAAATTTTAGGGAGAATAAAAAGATGTTCTGGAAATAGGTAAATAAAGTGCGTATGACAAGAGAGCAAATGGGAACTTCAGTGAAGGGCGCAAATGGGGAGGTGATAACAAGTAGTGGTGATGTGAGAAGGAGATGGAATGAGTATTTTGAAGGTTTGTTGAATGTGTCTGATGACAGAGTGGCAGATATAGGGTGTTTGGGTCGAGGTGGTGTGCAAAGTGAGAGGGTTAGGGAAAATGATTTGGTAAACAGAGAAGAGGTAGTAAAAGCTTTGCGGAAGATGAAAGCCGGCAAGGCAGCAGGTTTGGATGGTATTGCTGTGGAATTTATTAAAAAAGGGGGTGACTGTATTGTTGACTGGTTGGTAAGGTTATTTAATGTATGTATGACTCATGGTGAGGTGCCTGAGGATTGGCGGAATGCGTGCATAGTGCCATTGTACAAAGGCAAAGGGGATAAGAGTGAGTGCTCAAATTACAGAGGTATAAGTTTGTTGAGTATTCCTGGTAAATTATATGGGAGGGTATTGATTGAGAGGGTGAAGGCATGTACAGAGCATCAGATTGGGGAAGAGCAGTGTGGTTTCAGAAGTGGTAGAGGATGTGTGGATCAGGTGTTTGCTTTGAAGAATGTATGTGAGAAATACTTAGAAAAGCAAATGGATTTGTATGTAGCATTTATGGATCTGGAGAAGGCATATGATAGAGTTGATAGAGATGCTCTGTGGAAGGTATTAAGAATATATGGTGTGGGAGGCAAGTTGTTAGAAGCAGTGAAAAGTTTTTATCGAGGATGTAAGGCATGTGTACGTGTAGGAAGAGAGGAAAGTGATTGGTTCTCAGTGAATGTAGGTTTGCGGCAGGGGTGTGTGATGTCTCCATGGTTGTTTAATTTGTTTATGGATGGGGTTGTTAGGGAGGTAAATGCAAGAGTCTTGGAAAGAGGGGCAAGTATGAAGTCTGTTGGGGATGAGAGAGCTTGGGAAGTGAGTCAGTTGTTGTTCGCTGATGATACAGCGCTGGTGGCGGATTCATGTGAGAAACTGCAGAAGCTGGTGACGGAGTTTGGTAAAGTGTGTGGAAGAAGAAAGTTAAGAGTAAATGTGAATAAGAGCAAGGTTATTAGGTACAGTAGGGTTAAGGGTCAAGTCAATTGGGAGGTGAGTTTGAATGGTGAAAAACTGGAGGAAGTGAAGTGTTTTAGATATCTGGGAGTGGATCTGTCAGCGGATGGAACCATGGAAGCGGAAGTGGATCATAGGGTGGGGGAGGGGGCGAAAATTTTGGGAGCCTTGAAAAATGTGTGGAAGTCGAGAACATTATCCCGGAAAGCAAAAATGGGTATGTTTGAAGGAATAGTAGTTCCAACAATGTTGTATGGTTGCGAGGCGTGGGCTATGGATAGAGTTGTGCGCAGGAGGATGGATGTGCTGGAAATGAGATGTTTGAGGACAATGTGTGGTGTGAGGTGGTTTGATCGAGTAAGTAACGTAAGGGTAAGAGAGATGTGTGGAAATAAAAAGAGCGTGGTTGAGAGAGCAGAAGAGGGTGTTTTAAAATGGTTTGGGCACATGGAGAGAATGAGTGAGGAAAGATTGACCAAGAGGATATATGTGTCGGAGGTGGAGGGAACGAGGAGAAGAGGGAGACCAAATTGGAGGTGGAAAGATGGAGTGAAAAAGATTTTGTGTGATCGGGGCCTGAACATGCAGGAGGGTGAAAGGAGGGCAAGGAATAGAGTGAATTGGAGCGATGTGGTATACAGGGGTTGACGTGCTGTCAGTGGATTGAATCAAGGCATGTGAAGCGTCCGGGGTAAACCATGGAAAGCTGTGTAGGTATGTATATTTGTGTGTGTGGACGTGTGTATGTACATGTGTATGGGGGGAGTTGGGCCATTTCTTTCGTCTGTTTCCTTGCGCTACCTCGCAAACGCGGGAGACAGCGACAAAGTATAAAAAAAAAAAAAAAAAAAAAAATATATATATATATATATATATATGTAAGAGTGAGTGCTCAAATTACAGAGGTATAAGTTTGTTGAGTATTCCTGGTAAATTATATGGGAGGGTATTGATTGAGAGGGTGAAGGCATGTACAGAGCATCAGATTGGGGAAGAGCAGTGTGTTTTCAGAAGTGGTACAGGATGTGTGGATCAGGTGTTTCCTTTGAAGAATGTATGTGAGAAATACTTAGAAAAGCAAATGGATTTGTATGTAGCATTTATGGATCTGGAGAAGGCATATGATAGAGTTGATAGAGATGCTCTGTGAAAGGTATTAAGAATATAAGGTGTGGGAGGCAAGTTGTTAGAAGCAGTGAAAAGTTTTTATCGAGGATGTAAGGCATGTGTATGTGTAGGAAGAGAGGAAAGTGATTGGTTCTCAGTGAATGTAGGTTTGCAGCAGGGGTGTGTGATGTCTCCATGGTTGTTTAATTTGTTTATGGATGGGGTTGTTAGGGAGGTGAATGTAAGAGTTTTGGAAAGAGGGGCAAGTATGAAGTCTGTTGGGGATGAGAGAGCTTGGGAAGTGAGTCAGTTGTTCTTCGCTGATGTTACAGCGCTGGTGGCTGATTCATGTGAGAAACTGCAGAAGCTGGTGACTGAGTTTGGTAAAGTGTGTGAAAGAAGAAAGTTAAGAGTAAATGTGAATAAGAGCAAGGTAATTACATACAGTAGGGTTGAGGGTCAAGTCAATTGGGAGGTAAGTTTGAATGGAGAAAAACTGGAGGAAGTAAAGTGTTTTAGATATCTGGGAGTGGATCTGGCAGCAGATGGAACCATGGAAGCGGAAGTGGATCATAGGGTGGGGGAGGGGGCGAAAATCCTGGGAGCCTTGAAGAATGTGTGGAAGTCGAGAACATTATCTCGGAAAGCAAAAATGGGTATGTTTGAAGGAATAGTGGTTCCAACAATGTTGTATGGTTGCGAGGCGTGGGCTATGGATAGAGTTGTGCGCAGGAGGATGGATGTGCCGGAAATGAGATGTTTGAGGACAATGTGTGGTGTGAGGTGGTTTGATCGAGTAAGTAACGTAAGGGTAAGAGAGATGTGTGGAAATAAAAAGAGCGTGGTTGAGAGAGCAGAAGAGGGTGTTCTGAAATGGTTTGGGCACATGGAGAGAATGAGTGAGGAAAGATTGACCAAGAGGATACATGTGTTGGAGGTGGAGGGAACGAGGAGAAGTGGGAGACCAAATTGGAGGTGGAAAGATGGAGTGAAAAAGATTTTGTGTGATCGGGGCCTGAACATGCAGGAGGGTGAAAGGAGGGCAAGGAATAGAGTGAATTGGATCGATGTGGTATACCAGGGTTGACATGCTGTCAGTGGATTGAATCAGGGCATGTGAAGCGTCGGGTAAACCATGGAAAGCTGTGTAGGTATGTATATTTGCGTGTGTGGACGTATGTATATACATGTGTATGGGGGTGGGTTCGGCCATTTCTTTCATCTGTTTCCTTGCGCTACCTCGCAAACGCGGGAGACAGCGACAAAGCAAAAAAAAAAAAAATATATATATATATATCCCTGTGGATAGGAGAGAAAGACTACTTCCCACGCATTCCTCACGAGTTATAGAAGGCGACTAAAGGGGACAGGAACAGGGGGCCAGAAACCCTCCCCTCCTTGTATTTTGACTTTCTAAAAGGGGAAACAGAAGAAGGAGTCATGTAGGGAGTGCTCATCCTCCTCGAACGCTCAGATTGAGGTGTCTAAATGTGTGTGGATCTAACCAAGATGAGAAAAAAGGAGAGATAGGTAGTATGTTTAAGGAAAGGAACCTGTATGTTTTGGCTCTGAGTAAAACGAAGCTCAAGGGTAAAGGAGAAAAGTGGTTTGGGAATGTCATGGGAGTAAAGTCAGGGGTTAGTGAGAGGACAAGAGCAAGGGAAGGAGTAGCACTACTCCTGAAACAGGAGTTGTGGGAGTATGTGATAGAGTGTAAGAAAGTAAATTCTAGATTGATATGGGTAAAAAAGAAAGTTGATGAGAGACATGGTTGATTATTGGTGCATATGCACCCAGGCATGAGAAGAAAGATCATGAGAGGCGAGTGTTTTGGGAGCAGCTGAATGTGTTAGTGGTTTTGATGCACAAAACCGGGTTATATTGATAGGTGATTTGAATGCAAAGGTGAGTAATGTGGCAGTTGAGGGAATAATTGGTATACATGGGGTGTTCAGTGTTGTAAATGGAAATGGTGAAGAGCTTGTAGATTTACGTGCAGAAAAAGGACTGGTGATTGGGAATACCTGGTTTAAAAGAGAGATATACATAAGTATATGTATGTAAGTAGGAGAGATGGCCAGAGAGCGTTATTGGATTACGTGTTAATTGATAGGCATGCGAAAGAGAGACTTTTGGATGTTAATGTGCTGAGAGGTGCAACTGGAGGGAAGTCTGATCATTATCTTGTGGAGGCGAAGGTGAAGATTTGTAGGGGTTTTCAGAAAAGAAAAGAGAATGTTGGGGTGAAGAGGGTGGTGAGAGTAAGTGAGCTTGGGAAGGAGACTTGTGTGAGGAAGTACCAGGAGAGACTGAGTACAGAATGGAAAAAGGTGAGAACAAAGGAGGTAAGGGGAGTGGGGGAGGAATGGGATGTATTTAGGGAATCAGTGATGGATTGTGCAAAAGATGCTTGTGGCATGAGAAGCGTGGGATGTGGGTTGATTAGAAAGGGTAGTGAGTGGTGGGATGAAGAAGGAAGATTATTAGTGAAAGAGAAGAGAGAGGCATTTCGACAATTTTTGCAGGGAAAAAATGCAAATGACTGGGAGATGTATAAAAGAAAGAGTCAGGAGGTCAACAGAAAGGTGCAAGAGGTGAAAAAGAGGGCAAATGAGAGTTGAGGTGAGAGAGTATCATTAAATTTTAAGGAGACTAAAAAGATGTTTTGGAAGAAGGTAAATAAAGTGCATAAGACAAGGGAGCAAATGGGAACTTCAGTGAAGGGGGCTAATGGGGAGGTGATAACAAGTAGTGGTGATGTGGAAGGAGATCGAGTGAGTATTTTGAAGGTTTTTTGAATGTGTTTGATGATAGAGTGGCAGATATAGGGTGTTTTGGTCGAGGTGGTGTGCAAAGTGAGAGGGTTAGGGAAAATGATTTGGTAAACAGAAAAGAGGTACTAAAAGCTTTGCGGAAAATGACAGACGGCAAGGCACCAGCTTTGGATGGTATTGCAGTGGAATTTATTTAAAAAGGGGTTGACTGTATTGTTGACTGGTTGGTAAGGTTATTTAATGTATGTATGACTCATGAGTATTTTGAAGGTTTGTTGAATGTGTTTGATGATAGAGTGGCAGATATAGGGTGTTTTGGTCGAGATGGTGTGCAAAGTGAGAGGGTTAGGGAAAATGATTTGGTAAACAGAGAGGAGGTAGTAAAAGCTTTGCGGAAGATGAAAGCCGGCAAGGCAGCAGGTTTGGATGGTATTGCAGTGGAATTTATGAAAAAAGGGGGTGACTGTATTATTGACTGGTTGGTAAGGTTATTTAATGTATGTATGACTCATGGTGAGGTGCCTGAGGATTGGCGGAATGCATGCATAGTGCCATTGTACAAAGGCCAAGGGGATAAGACTAAGTGCTAAAATTACAGAGGTATAAGTTTGTTCAGTATTCCTGGTAAATTATATGGGAGGGTATTGATTGAGAGGGTGAAGGCATGTACAGAGCATCAGATTGGGGAAGAGCAGTGTGGTTTCAGAAGTGGTAGAGGATGTGTGGATCAGGTGTTTCCTTTGAAGAATGTATGTGAGAAATACTTAGAAAAAAAATCAAATGGATTTGTATGTAGCATTTATGGATCTGGAGAAGGCATATGATAGAGTTGATAGAGATGCTCTGTGGAAGGTATTAAGAATATATGGTGTGGATGGAAAGTTGTTAGAAGCAGTGAAAAGTTTTTATTGAGGATGTAAGGCATGTGTACGTGTAGGAAGAGAGGAAAGTGATTGGTTCTCAGTGAATGTAGGTTTGCGGCAGGGGTGTGTGATGTCTCCATGGTTGTTTAATCTGTTTATGGATGGAGTTGTTAGGGAGCTGAATGCAAGAGTTCTGGAAAGAGGGGCAAGTATGAAGTCTGTTGGGGATGAGAGAGCTTGGGAAGTGAGTCAGTTGTTGTTCGCTGATGATACAGCGCTGGTGGCTGATTCATGTGAGAAACTGCAGAAGCTGGTGACTGAGTTTGGTAAAGTGTGTGAAAGAAGAAAGTTAAGAGTAAATGTGAATAAGAGCAAGGTTATTAGGTACAGTAGGGTTGAGGGTCAAGTCAATTGGGAGGTAAGTTTGAATGGAGAAAAACTGGAGGAAGTAAAGTGTTTTAGATATCTGGGAGTGGATCTGGCAGCGGATGGAACCATGGAAGCGGATGTGGATCATAGGGTGGGGGAGGGGGCGAAAATTCTGGGAGTCTTGAAGAATGTTTGGAAGTCGAGAACATTATCTCGGAAAGCAAAAATGGGTATGTTTGAAGGAATAGTGGTTCCAACAATGTTGTATGGTTGCGACGCGTGGGCTATGGATAGAGTTGTGTGCAGGAGGATGGATGCGCTGGAAATGAGATGTTTCAGGACAATGTGTGGTGTGAGGTGGTTTGATCGAGTAAGTAATGTAAGCGTAAGAGAATTGTGTGGAAATAAAAAGAGCGTGGTTGAGAGAGCAGAAGAGGGTGTTTTGAAATGGTTTGGGCACATGGAGAGAATGAGTGAGGAAAGATTGACCAAGAGGATATATGTGTCGGAGGTGGAGGGAACGAGGAGAAGTGGGAGACCAAATTGGAGGTGGAAAGATGGAGTGAAAAAGATTTTGTGTGATCGGGGACTGAACATGCAGGAGGGTGAAAGGAGGGCAAGGAATAGAGTGAATTGGATCGATGTGGTATACCAGGGTTGACGTGCTGTCAGTGGATTGACTCAGGGCATGTGAAGCGTCTGGGGTAAACCATGGAAAGCTGTGTAGGTATGTATATTTGCGTGTGTGGACGTATGTATATACATGTGTATGGGGGTGGATTGGGCCATTTCTTTCGTCTGTTTCCTTGAGCTACCTCGCAAACGCGGGAGACAGGGACTAAGCAAAAAAAAATATATATATATATATATATATATATATATATATATATATATATATATATATATATATATTTTTTTTTTTTATACTTTGTCGCTGTCTCCCGCGTTTGCGAGGTAGCGCAAGGAAACAGACGAAAGAAATGGCCCAACCCCCCCCCCATACACATGTATATACATACGTCCACACACGCAAATATACATACCTACACAGCTTTCCATGGTTTACCCCAGACGCTTCACATGCCTTGATTCAATCCACTGACAGCACGTCAACCCCGGTATACCACATCACTCCAATTCACTCTATTCCTTGCCCTCCTTTCACCCTCCTGCATGTTCAGGCCCCGATCACACAAAATCTTTTTCACTCCATCTTTCCACCTCCAATTTGGTCTCCCTCTTCTCCTTGCTCCCTCCAACTCCGACACATATATCCTCTTGGTCAATCTTTCCTCACTCATCCTCTCCATGTGCCCAAACCACTTCAAAACACCCTCTTCTGCTCTCTCAACCACGCTCTTTTTATTTCCACATATCACTCTTACCCTTACGTTACTCACTCGATCAAACCACCTCACACCACACATTCTCCTCAAACATTTCATTTCCAGCACATCCATCCTCCTGCGCACAACTCTATCCATAGCCCACGCCTCGCAACCATACAACATTGTTGGAACCACTATTCCTTCAAACATACCCATTTTTGCTTTCCGAGATAATGTTCTCGACTTCCACACATTCTTCAAGGCCCCCAGAATTTTCGCCCCCTCCCCCTATGATCCACTTCCGCTTCCATGGTTCCATCCGCTGCCAGATCCACTCCCAGATATCTAAAACACTTCACTTCCTCCAGTTTTTCTCCATTCAAACTCACCTCCCAATTGACTTGACCCTCAACCCTACTGTACCTAATAACCTTGCTCTTATTCACATTTACTCTTAACTTTCTTCTTCCACACACACACACACATATATATATATATATATATATATATATATATATATATATATATATATATATATATATATATATATATCCTTTTTTTTTTTTTGCTTTGTCGCTGTCTCCAGCGTTTGCGAGGTAGCGCAAGGCAAACAGACGAAAGAAATGGCCCAACCCACCCCCACACACATGTATATACATACACGTCCACACAAGCAAATATACATACCTACACAGCTTTTCATGGTTTACCCCAGACGCTTCACATCCCCTGATGCAATCCACTGACAGCACGTCAACCCCGGTATACAATATCGATCCAATTCACTCTATTCCTTGCCCTCCTTTCACCCTCCTGCATGTTCAGTCCCCGATCACACAAAATCTTTTTCAATCCATCTTTCCACTTCCAATTTGGTCTCCCACTTCTCCTCGTTCCCTCCACCTCCGACACATATATCCTCTAGGTCAATCTTTCCTCACTCATTCTCTCCAGGTGCCCAAACCATTTGAAAACACCCTCTTCTGCTCTCTCAAAAACGCTCTTTTTATTTCCACACATCTCTCTTACCGTTACGTTACTTACTCGATCAAACCACCTCACACCACACATTGTCCTCAAACATCTCATTTCCAGCACATCCACCCTCCTATGCACAACTCTATCCATAGGACACACCTCGCAACCATACAAAATTGTTGGAACCACTATTCCTTCAAACATACCCATTTTTGCTTTCCGAGGTAATGTTCTCGACTTCCACACATTCTTCAAGGCTCCCAGGATTTTCGCCCCCTCCCCCACCCTATGATCCACTTCCGCTTCCATGGTTCCATCTGCTGCCAGATCCACTCCCAGATATCTAAAACACTTTACTTCCTCTAGTTTTTCTCCATTCAAACTTACCTCCCAATTGACTTGACCGTCAACCCTACTGTACCTAATAACCTTGCTCTTATTCACATTTACTCTTAACTTTCTTCTTTCACACACTTTACCAAACTCAGTCACCAGCTTCTGCAGTTTCTCACATGAATCAGCCACCAGCGCTGTATCATCAGCGAACAACAACTGACTCACTTCCCAAGCTCTCTCATCCACAACAGACTTCATACTTGCCCCTCTTTCCAAAACTCTTGCATTCACCTCCCTAACAACCCCATCCATAAACAAATCAAACAACCATGGAGACATCACACACCCCTGCCGCAAACCTACATTCGCTGAGAACCAATCACTTTCCTCTCTTCCTACACGTACACATGCCTTACATCCTCAATAAAAACTTTTCACTGTTTCTAACAACTTGCCTCCCACACCATATATTCTTAATACCTTCCACAGAGCATCTCTATCAACTCTATCATATCCCTTCTCCAGATCCATAAATGCTACATACAAATCCATTTGCTTTTCTAAGTATTTCTCACATACATTCTTCAAAGCAAACACCTGATCCACACATCCTCTACCACTTCTGAAACCACACTGCTCTTCCCCAACCCGATGCTCTGTACATGCCTTCACCCTCTCAATCAATACCCTCCCATATAATTTACCAGGAATACTCAACAAACTTATACCTCTGTATAAGTGCCTTTGTACAATGGCACTATGCACGCATTCCGCCAATCCTCAGGCACCTCACCATGAGTCATACATACATTAAATAACCTTACCAACCAGTCAATAATACAGTCACCCCCTCTTATAATAAATTCCACTGCAATACCATCCAAACCTGCTGCCTTGCCGGCTTTCATCTTCCGCAAAGCTTTTACTACCTCTTCTCTGTTTACCAAATCATTTACCCTAACCCTCTCACTTTGCACACCACCTCGACCAAAACTCCCTATATCTGCCACTCTATCATCAAACACATTCAACAAACCTTCAAAATACTCACTCCATCTCCTTCTCAAATCACCACTACTTGTTATCACCTCCCCATTTGCGCCCTTCACTGAAGTTCCCATTTGCTCCCTTGTCTTACGCACTTTATTTACCTCCTTCCAGAACATCTTTTTATTCTCCCTAAAATTTAATGATACTCTCTCACCCCAACTCTCATTTACCCTCTTTACCCTCTTGCACCTTTCTCTTGACCTCCTGTCTCTTTCTTTTATACATCTCCCACTCAATTGCAATTTTTCCCTGCAAAAATCGTCCAAATGCCTCTCTCTTCTCTTTCACTAATAATCTTACTTCTCCATCCCACCACTCACTACCCTTTCTAATCAACCCACCTCCCACTCTCCTCATGCCACAAGCATCTTTTGCGCAATCCATCACTGATTCCCTAAATACATCCCATTCCTCCCCCACTCCCCTTACTTCCATTGTTCTCACCTTTTTCCATTCTGTACTCAGTCTCTCCTGGTACTTCCTCACACACGTCTCCTTCCCAAGCTCACTTACTCTCACCACCCTCTTCACCCCAACATTCACTCTTTTTTTCTGAAAACCCATACAAATCTTCACCTTAGCCTCCACAAGATAATGATCAGACATCCCTCCAGTTGCACCTCTCAGCACATTAACATCCAAAAGTCTCTCTTTCGCGCGCCTGTCAATTAACACGTAATCCAATAACGCTCTCTGGCCATCTCTCCTACTTACATAAGTATACTTACGTATATCTCACTTTTTAAACCAGGTATTCCCAATCATCAGTCCTTTTTCAGCACATAAATCTACAAGCTCTTCACCATTTCCATTTACAACACTGAACACCCCATGTATACCAATTATTCCCTCGACTGCCACATTACTTACCTTTGCATTCAAATCACCCATCACTATAACCCGGTCTCATGCATCAAAACCACTAACACACTCATTCAGCTGCTCCCAAAACACTTGCCTCTCATGATCTTTCTTCTCATGCCCAGGTGCATATGCACCAATAATCACCCATCTCTCTCCATCAACTTTCAGTTTTACCCATATTAATCGAGAATTTACTTTCTTACATTCTATCACGTACTCCCACAACTCCTGTTTCAGGAGTACTGCTACTCCTTCCCTTGCTCTTGTCCTCTCACTAACCCCTGACTTTACTCCCAAGACATTCCCAAACCACTCTTCCCCTTCACCCTTGAGCTTCGTTTCACTCAGAGCCAAAACATCCAGGTTCCTTTCCTCAAACATACTACCTATCTCTCCTTTTTTCACATCTTGGTTACATCCACACACATTTAGGCACCCCAATCTGAGCCTTCGAGGAGTATGAGCACTCCCCGCGTGACTCCTTCTTCTGTTTCCCATATAAATATCAATACATTCATATACACACATACACAGACATATAAATATATACACATGTACATATTCATACTTACTTGCCTTCAGCAGTTCCTGTCGCCACCCCATCCCACATAAAACAGCACTGCTACCCCTCCACCGCTTCGGCCAGGTAGTGCCAGGAAAACAGACAAAAAAGACCAAATTCGTTCACACTCAGCCTCTAGCTTTCATGTGTAATGCACCAAAAACACAGCTCCCCATCCATATCCATGCCCCACCGACCTTTCCATGGTTTACTCCAGACACTTCACATGCACTGGCTCAGTCCAGTGACAGCATGCGGCCCCAGTATACCACATCATTCTGATTCACTCTTTTCCTTGCACCCCTCACCCTCCTGTATGTTCAAGCCCCAATTGCTCGAAAACTTTTTCACTTCATCCTCCAAATTCAAAATGAATACCATTCCTAGACTCAGGTTTACCTTTACAGCATCTGAAAGACACATGAAAATTGTGTTTAACGAACTTAATATTTGAAAAGTTTCATGATTTCAATCTTAAGAAAAAACATGAATTAAAGTTCCATATGTAGAAGAATCTAAATACATAAATGGAAACGTGAAACATCTTCATTACTTTCGAGATCCAATTTATAGAGGGGCCTAAGCTGTGGGTCATTTGCACCTGAGGTTTTACAGGGAGGGAAATGTCCTCAAATATGTATCATTACCTTGCTACTTACCCGGCACCATGTACAACTATAACTTTTAGCCCCTTGTTCAAACACAGCTTGATCAATTTCACGGCTTCACTGATGGCAGACTCTTTAAATGTTTCTAGCTGTGATTTCTCAGTGATTGCACTGCCCCCTAGCTTGATCAAAACGTCTACTGTCCCAAGCACAGACATTAAACCCTCAGGTAAGGATGTAATGAAATGTCTATGTTACAGTGTCTTGAATCCTGAAAGAGAAAAAAATTACAAACCTGAAAGTATGACCAGCTTACAAAGCTGAAAGTATGACCAGCTATCTCAATAATCATGTAAATTCTCATAAACCTAATATATGCAATACCTGTTATCAATGACAAATGACTGTTATTTATGAAAAATTATTGGATTGTCAACAGGGATTCTTTTTTTTTTCTTTATTTTTTTAGCTTTGTCGCTGTCTCCCGCGTTTGCGAGGTAGGGCAAGGAAAAAGACGAAAGAAATGGTCCAACCCACCCCCACACACATGTATATACATACATCCACACACGCAAATATACATACCTACACAGCTTTCCATGGTTTACCCCAGACGCTTCACATGCCCTGATTCAATCCACTGACAGCACGTCAACCCCAGTATACCACATCCATCCAATGCACTCTATTCCTTGCCCGCCTTTCACCCTCCTGCATGTTCAGGCCCCGATCACACAAAATCTTTTTCACTCCATCTTTCCACCTCCAATTTGGTCTCCCACTTCTCCTCATTCCCTCCACCTCCGACACATATATCCTCTTGGTCAATCTTTCCTCACTCATTCTCTCCATGTGCCCAAACCATTTCAAAACACCCTCTTCTGCTCTCTCAACAACGCTCTTTTTATTTCCACACATCTCTCTTACCCTTATGTTACTTACTCGATCAAACCACCTCACACCACACATTGTCCTCAAACATCTCATTTCCAGCACATCCATTCTCCTGCGCACAACTCTATCCATAGCCCACGCCTCGCAACCATACAACATTGTTGGAACCACTATTCCTTCAAACATACCCATTTTTGCTTTCCGAGATAATGTTCTCGACTTCCACACATTCTTCAAGGCTCCCAGAATTTTCGCCCCCTCCCCAACCCTATGATCCACTTCCGCTTCCATGGTTCCATCCGCTGCAAGATCCACTCCCAGATATCTAAAACACTTTACTTCCTCCAGTTTTTCTCCATTCAAACTTACCTCCCAATTAACTTAACCCTCAACCCTACTGCACCGAATAACCTTGCTCTTCTTCACATTTACTCTTAACTTCCTTCTTTCACACACTTTACCAAACTCAGTCACCAGCTTCTGCAGTTTCTCACATGAATCAGCCACCAGTGCTGTATCATCAGCGAACAACAACTGACTCACTTCCCAAGCTCTCTCATCCCCAACAGACTTCATACTTGCCCCTCTTTCTGAAACTCTTGCATTCACCTCCCTAACAACCCCATCCATAAACAATTTAAACAACCATGGAGACATCACACACCCCTGCCGCAAACCTACATTCACTGAGAACCAATCACTTTCCTCTCTTCCTACACGTACACATGCCTTACATCCTCGATAAAAACTTTTCACTGCTTCTAACAACTTGCCTCCCACACCATATATTCTTAATACCTTCCACAGAGCATCTCTATCAACTCTATCATATGCCTTCTCCAGATCCATAAATGCTACATACAAATCCATTTGCTTTTCTAAGTATTTCTCACATACATTCCTCAAAGCAAACACCTGATCCACACATCCTCTACCACTTCTGAAACCACACTGCTCTTCCCCATCTGATTGTTCTGTACATGCCTTCACCCTCTCAATCAATACCCTCCCATATAATTTACCAGGAATACTCAACAAACTTATACCTCAGTAATTTGAGCACTCACTCTTATCCCCTTTGCCTTTGTACAGTGGCACTATGCACGCATTCTGCCAATCCTCAGGCACCTCACCATGAGTCATACGTACATTAAATAACCTTACCAACCAGTCAATAATACAGTCACCCCCTTTTTTAATAAATTCCACTGCAATACCATCCAAACCTGCTGCCTTGCTGGCTTTCATCTTCCGCAAAGCTTTTACTACCTCTTCTCTCTTTACCAAATCATTTTCCCTAACCCTCTCACTTTGCACACCACCTCGACCAAAACACCCTATATCTGCCACTCTATCATCAAACACATTCAACAAACCTTCAAAATACTCACTCCATCTCCTTCTCACATCACCACTACTTGTTATCACCTCCCCATTTGGGCCCTTCACTGAAGTTCCCATTTGCTCCCTTGTCTTACGCACTTTATTTACCTCCTTCCAGAACATCTTTTTATTCTCCCTAAAATTTAATGATACTCTCTCACCCCAACTCTCATTTGCCCTCTTTTTCACCTCTTGCACCTTTCTCTTGACCTCCTGTCTCTTTCTTTTATACATCTCCCACTCAATTGCATTCTTTCCCTGCAAAAATCGTCCAAATGCCTCTCTCTTCTCTTTCACTAATAATCTTACTTCTTCTTCCCACCACTCACTACCCTTTCTAATCAACCCACCTCCCACTCTTCTCATGCCACAAGCATCTTTTGCGCAATCCATCACTGATTCCCTAAATACATCCACATCCCATTTCTCCCCCACTACCCTTACTTCCATTGTTCTCACCTTTTTCCATTCTGTACTCAGTCTCTCCTGGTACTTCCTCACACAAGTCTCCTTCCCAAGCTCACTTACTCTCACCACCCTCATCACCCCAACATTCTCTCTTCTTTTCTGAAAACCCATACAAATCTTCACCTTAGCCTCCACAAGGTAATGATCAGACATCCCTCCAGTTGCACCTCTCAGCACATTAACTTCCAAAAGTCTCCCTTTCGCGCGCCTGTCAATTAACGCGTAATTCAATAACGCTCTCTGGCCATCTCTCCTACTTACATAAGTATACTTATGTATATCTCGCTTTTTAAACCAGGTATTCCCAATCACCAGTCCTTTTTCAGCACATAAATCTACAAGCTGTTCACCATTTCCATTTACAACACTGAACACCCCATGTATACCAATTATTCCCTCAACTGCCACATTACTCACCTTTGCATTCAAATCACCCATCACTATAACCTGGTCTCGTGCATCAAAACCACTAACACACTCATTCAGCTGCTCCCAAAACACTTGCCTCTCATGATCTTTCTTCTCATGCCCAGGTGCATATGCACCAATAATCACCCATCTCTCTCCATCAACTTTCAGTTTTACCCATATTAATCGAGAGTTTACTTTCTTACATTCTATCACATACTCCCACAACTCCTGTTTCAGGAGTACTGCTACTCCTTCCCTTGCTCTTGTCCTCTCACTAACCCCTGACTTTACTCCCAAGACATTCCCAAACCACTCTTCCCCTTTACCCTTGAGCTTCGTTTCACTCAGAGCCATAACATTCAGGTTCCTTTCCTCAAACATACTACCTATCTCTCCTTTTTTCGCATCTTGGTTACATCCACACACATTTAGACACCCCAGTCTGAGCCTTCGAGGAGGATAGCATACAAAAACCATCTTAACATCATAACTTCCCCAATTAAGGAAAAACTGCATCATTTTGTGCACTACTTTGTCTTTTTTGATTATCAATATCATTCTTTGGTCTCTAGCAAATATGCATTTTACAAACAACTCACAAAAAAGAAGCTCATCTAATTAATCAGTATATTACTGCAATGAAACTAGATTCTGAAAACTACATTTTTGTTTTGAGCTAGTGGTATAGTAAGTGAATATTAATAAATGTTACAAAAATAAAATACAATACAAATTGAACTGTGATAAGGTTTATAAAGCTTTAAAAACTTAAGGCTATTGAACATATAATTAGGTGAAATACTAGTATAGTAGAAATCAACTAAGCCTTACCTAACCTCACCTAGTATCCACGATTCCTCTTAATCTTTACTATATTAGTCAAAATATACCAACCTCACAGCATTTGACTTCCCTCCTGTGCTAAACAGCATTCACAAGGTTTTCCTTTCACTAACAAATGCTTTCATCATATAAAATCAAATGATGGGAAAAAACTGACGCCAACAGTTGGTTTATGTCAAATAAAGCATTTAAATCTATATTATGTAAAATCTCAGCTGCTAGTGCAGATGTGTGCACAATGGTGATTGTGGAATGGTCATCCCTAACAATCACATATGACTAAACTATGAAATCAAGACAAATCTCAGCGGCGGTCAGGTTTGGTATTTCATCTAATTTCCCAGTAGTTAACCCTAAATATTCGTTGTTCTTCACAACCCTCATTACCCGTATCTATCAATTGTGAGTAAAGATCAATTTTAGGAGCAACATAGAAAAATCAATACAATTATCATCTTTACTTGAGGTGATTCAGATTACAAATGTGATGGTGGGGAGGCCTATGATGATCAGGAAAAATGTGGGGCAAAAGTAAAGCACTTGTATAAGTAGATAGAACCTACAAAAACCTTACTGAACATCCTAGCAACCTGAATTTGATTTACCTCTGGTGTTGTTTGAAAAGTATGAGCATACAATGGGGTCACATGCATTCAGTTGCTTGAAAGATGACTGTGTTTGTTATACGGGGGTGTTAATTTCCCTACTTTTGAATGCTGTAATTTATCAGCTTAGTTCCGCATTGCTGTTAGCTTTGGTTAGTGAGTGACATTGTCTGCAACACTAGGGTAGTGTTTAGGGAATACAATAATAATTACAAAGCATGATTCTGAACATCATATTTTGTTAAAAAGTGTTAAATCGATAACAGCTGACCATCAGGGGACAATGTGATATTAATCAAAGTTAACGTTGGTAGTAACTTGTAATATATCAAATGGATCTGTAAAACTTCAGTTAACAACTAGTATTCAGAATCTATCTTAATTTCTATAACATAAATGAAATTTACGTCACACCCATGACTGATCACCGTAAAAATAGTGCCATATGTAAATAAACAGACAACATAGCAAGTTTAATATTGATATATTTCAACTGGAATCTCGGCAACAAGGTTTTACTACTAGTGTTTCTACAAAAATGTAAACGTTTTAGAGATATATATTGTCTAACCTACATTCTCTTGAAATACATAACCCTCACTATAATCACCTATGTAGCACGTTTCATTGAAAAATAAATTCCCAAATTAGGCTCCACAATAGTAATCCTATTCTCTAAATATTTCAATATCTAAAACAGTCATTCAATATCTAGAACCATTAGCTGTGCCGAGCTAAAATGATAATTTATCATGCATGTAGTTAAATATGGTTAGAAGGGTGATGAGTATTAGTGGTTTATTCCAACTGTACTACTTATAATTACGGGTAATCTAGGACTCTTAAGTGAAGGGTCCATAGGTATCTGGTTGTTTCACTTATTTCTATCCCACATTTTCATTCATCATCAAAGACGTTGCCAGTCATTGCACATCACTTGTTGGGTGAAAATGATTCCTCAAATGAAACTCCCTTAATATAAGAGTCCATTGATAAGCATTTTTTCCAAATCCTCAAGTTATAATCATAGTTCCTCTGAAATCAAACTTGACAAATCATACCTTTTCTTTATTTTTATTTCTCTTAATGTAGATTTTCTCAACAGATTTGCTACTTCATAGTACTACAATTGCTTTAAATTTTATTACGTAAGCTTATATGCGCGATTTTTACTTTCTAAACGTAGAACCTGACAAGTGACTGTCTGTCGCATTAGTTTTATACTTTTGTCATTATAGCTCTAAACAATGAAAGGGAAAGTAATTGTAACAGAAAGGAAGTCACTGAAAATATTGTTTACATTAACCAGATTTAAGAAACATTGATGCAAGTATGTGACCCGGAAGGTACGAGAAGTAAACAGAAAGATGAGAAAACCGGGATACCAAGTGACTGCAGTAGGATCCCGTTCCTTATCAAGGAATAAACTATCGAAATTGAAAAAAAAAAATTGAATTGATGAGATGGCATATCTAGATCTTATCTGTATCTCTAGAATCCAATTAACATTACAGCGGGTCAGTTATTGTGTCTATATGTGTGCCCTCTCAATAACAACCTACCACATCACTCGTCATGTCTCATCACTTTGCCACATCTATTTTATACACAAATTATGCAGACCCCAGGCCAACTTCAGCCTACACCATGAAAGGTGGCCAGTGGTTGATTCTCCTGTAACCCCAAGCTAACTTGATACTAGTACCAGGAGAGGTGGCCATTGGTGGGTTCTCCGGCACCCCGAGGCTGACTTGACCCCAGTGGCACAGGACCCCAGTAGCACAGTGATGGGTTCTGCAGCCCCAGGCTAACCCCACCAAGTAGCCAGTGTTGAGTTTTGTAGCCTCATGATAACTTGACCCCAGCACTATCAGAGATAGTCAGTGGTGCAGTCCCATGCAAACTTGACTCGTAAGACAGAGTGATGGTCAGTAGCCCGTTCTCTTGCAGCCCCAAACCAACATGATCCCACCTACATGAAAAGTTGCCGGTAGTGGATTCTGGAGGCCTTTTTGCCTACTTGACTCTAGCACCACGAAAGGTGGCCAGTGGTGGGTTCTCATGCAGTTCCTGGCCAACATGATCACAGCATCACGAGAGGTGCTCAGTGGTAGGTGCTCCTGCTGCCTCTGGCCACTTATCCCCGCCACTATGAAAGGTGGCCAGTGACGGGTTCTCCTGCAGCCCTAGACCAACTCGCCCCCTGCGTCATGATATATAACCATTGGTGGGTTCTCCTGCAGCCCCAGTTTAACTTAACTCCAGCACAAGAGTTGTCCAGTGGTGGGTATTTCTGCAGCCCAGGATCAATTCGACCCCTGCACCACGAGAAATAACCATTGGTGGCTTCTGCAATATCAGGCTAAAATTATTCCAGCCCAGTGAGAGGTTGTCAGTAGTAGGTCATCCTTTAGTCTCAGGCTAACTTGACCCCTGTACCAAGCAAGGTGGTCCGTGCTTGGTCCTCCTGCGGACCCACGCCAACATGGCCCCAGCACCATGAGAGGTGCTCAAGTGATGGGTCTTGTATCCCTAGGCAAACATGACCCCAGCATCACGAGAGATGACCAGTGGTGGGTTCTGTAACCCTAGGCCGACATAAACCAATCGTCACAAGAGATGGCCACCAATGGGTTCTCCTGTAACCCTAGGCTGACGAGCCCAGCACCACGAGTGATAGTTAGTGGTGGGTTCTCCTGTGACTCCAGGCTGGCGACCCCAACACTACGAGTGATGACCAGTAATTGGTTTTCCTGTAACCCCAGGCTAACGACCCCAGAGCCACGAGAGATGGCCATTGGTGGGTTCCCCTGCAGCCTCAACCAAAATGACCCCATCACTACTAGAAGTGGCCGTTGGTGGGTTTTCTTGTAGCCCTCGGCTACCTTGACTCCATCACCACGAGATGTGGCCAATGATGGGTTCTCTTGTAGCCCCAGGTTAATGTGGTCCGTATAATGCAAGAAGTGTTCAATGGTGGGTTCTCCTGCTGCCCTTGCACAGTCTAACCCCAAGAGCACGACGGTACAGCCCTCATTCATTTGTAACGGCAGAAGACCCATCACATACAAACCACTCCAAAACTAACCACCAACCCTCAAGTAGAATTAAAAACATAACCTTTACCTCACACTTCTGTAACCTTACTCATAGATCCCCCACCTCTAACAAATATAGGACTGATTTAACATATATACTCTGAAATAACCCCCCCCCCCCTCAAAAAGAAAAAAAAACACTAAACAACACCTCCCAATTTGAGTCTTAAACCTACCAGACATACACTCATCAGACAAACACGAGTCACACTTGCCCGTCTACGCTCTGGACAACACCCATCCCTACAACACCATAGACTCCGAATCGCCACAAACCCAAGACCATGCCCACGCTGCAGCAACCACTCTTGCCTATAGATGTTACCCACTAATGACAACCAAGATGATGATACCTACTGCTGACCCCTAGATGATGTTACCCACTGATGACCCCCACATGATGTTACCCACTGTCAACGCTTAGATGATGTTACCCACTGATAACCCCCAGCTGATGTTACCCACTGATAACCCTCAGCTGATGTTACCCACTGATAACCCCCAGCTGATGTTACCTACTGATGACCCCCAGATGATGTTACCCACTGATGACCCCAGATGATGTTACCTACTGATGACCCCCAGATGATGTTACCCACTGATGACCCCCAGATGATGTTACCTACTGATGACCCCCAGATGATGTTACCCACTGATGACCCCCAGATGATGTTACCTACTAATGACCCCCAGATGATGTTACCTACTGATGACCCCCAGATGATGTTACATACTGATGACCCCCAGATGATGTTACCTACTAATGACCCCCAGATGCTGTTACCTACTGATGACCCCCAAATGATGTTACCCACTGATGATCCCCACATGATGTTACCTACTGACGACCCCCAGATGATGTTACCTACTGATGACCCCCACATGATGTTACCTACTGATGACCCCCAGATGATGTTTCCCACTGATGATCCCCAGATGATGTTACCTACTGATGACCCCCAGATGATGTTACCTACTGATGACCCCCAGATGATGTTTCCCACTGATGATCCCCAGATGATGTTACCTACTGATGATCCCCAGATGATGTTACCTACTGATGACCCCCAGATGATGTTACCCACTGATGACCCCCAGATGCTGTTACCTACTGATGACCCCCAGATGATGTTACCTACTGATGACCCCCAAATGATGTTACCCACTGATGATCCCCAGATGATGTTACCTACTGACGACCCCTAGATGATGTTACCTACTGACGACCCCCAGATGATGTTACCCACTGATGACCCCCAGATGACGTTACCTACTGATGACCCCCAGATGATGTTACATACTGATGACCCCCAGATGATGTTACCCACTGATGATCCCCAGAAGATGTTACCTACTGATGACCCCCAGATGATGTTACCTACTGATGACCCCCAGATGATGTTACCTATTGATGACCCCAGATGATGTTACTTACTGATGACCCCCAGATGATGTTACCTACAGATGATCCCCAGATGATGTTACCTGCTGATGACCCCCAGATGATGTTACATACTGATGACCCCAGATGATGTTACATACTGATGACCCCCAGATGATGTTACCCACTGATGATCCCCAGATGATGTTGCATACTGATGATCCCCAGATGATGTTACCTACTGATGACCCTCAGATGATGTTACCCACTGATGATCCCCAGATGATGTTACCTACTGATGACCCCCAGATGATGTTACCTACTGATGACCCCCAGATGATGTTTCCCACTGATGACCCCAGATGATGTTACCTACTGATGACCCCCAGATGATGTTACCCACTGATGACCCCCAGATGATGTTACATACTGATGACCCCCAGATGATGTTACCCACTGATGACCCCCAGATGATGTTACATACTGATGACCCCCAGATGATGTTATCCACTGATGACCCCTAAATGATGTTACCTACTGATGACCCCCAGATGATGCTACCTACTGATGACCCCCAAAGGATGTTACCCACTGATGATCCCCAGATGATGTTACCTATTGACGACCCCCAGATGATGTTACCTACTGACGACCCCCAGATGTTGTTACCCACTGATGACCCCCAGATGATGTTACATACTGATGACCCCCAGATGATGTTACCCACTGATGATCCCCAGATGATGTTACCTACTGATGACCCCCAGATGATGTTACCTACTGATGACCCCCAGATGATGTTTCCCACTGATGATCCCCAGATGATGTTACCTACTGATGACCCCCATATGATGTTACCTACTGATGACCCCCAGATGATGTTACCCACTGATGACCCCCAGATGATGTTACCTACTGATGACCCCCAGATGATGTTACCTACTGATGACCCCCAAATGATGTTACCCACTGATGATCCCCAGATGATGTTACCTACTGACGACCCCCAGATGATGTTACCTACTGACGACCCCCAGATGATGTTACCCACTGATGACCCCCAGATGACGTTACCTACTGATGACCCCCAGATGATGTTACATACTGATGACTCCCAGATGATGTTACCCACTGATGATCCCCAGATGATGTTACCTACTGATGACCCCCAGATGATGTTACATACTGATGACCCCCAGATGATGTTACCCACTGATGACCCCCAGATGATGTTACATACTGATGACCCCCAGATGATGTTATCCACTGATGACCCCCACATGATGTTACCTACTGATGACCCCCAGATGATGCTACCTACTGATGACCCCCAGATGATGTTACCCACTGATGACCCCCAGATGATGTTACATACTGATGACCCCCAGATAATGTTATCCACTGATGACCCCCACATGATGTTACCTACTGATGACCCCCAGATGATGCTACCTACTGATGACCCCCAAATGATGTTACCCACTGATGATCCCCAGATGATGTTACCTATTGACGACCCCCAGATGATGTTTCCTACTGACGAGCCCCAGATGATGTTACCCACTGATGACCCCCAGATGATGTTACATACTGATGACCCCCAGATGATGTTACCCACTGATGATCCCCAGATGATGTTACCTACTGATGACCCCCAGATGATGTTACCTACTGATGACCCCCAGATGATGTTTCCCACTGATGATCCCCAGATGATGTTACCTACTGATGACCCCCAGATGATGTTACCTACTGATGACCCCCAGATGATGTTACCCACTGATGACCCCCAGATGATGTTACCTACTGATGACCCCTAGATGATGTTACCTACTGATGACCTCCAAATGATGTTACCCACTGATGACCCCCAGATAATGTTACCTACTGATGACCCCCAGATGATGTTACCTATTGATGACCCCAGATGTTGTTACTTACTGATGACCCCCAGATGATGTTACATACTGATGACCCCCAGATGATGTTACCCACTGATGATCCCCAGATGATGTTACCTACTGATGATCCCCAGATGATGTTACCTGCTGATGACCCCCAGATGATATTACATACTGATGACCCCAGATGATGTTACATACTAATGACCCCCAGATGATGTTACCCACTGATGATCCCCAGATGATGTTACATACTGATGACCCCCAGATGATGTTACCTACTGATGACCCTCAGATGATGTTACCCACTGATGATCCCCAGATGATGTTACCTACTGATGACCCCCAGATGATGTTACCTACTGATGACCCCCAGATGATGTTTCCCACTGATGACCCCAGATGATGTTACCTACTGATGACCCCCAGATGATGTTACCCACTGATGACCCCCAGATGATGTTACATACTGATGACCCCCAGATGATGTTACCCACTGATGACCCCCAGATGATGTTACATACTGATGACCCCCAGATGATGTTATCCACTGATGACCCCCACATGATGTTACCTACTGATGACCCCCAGATGATGCTACCTACTGATGACCCCCAAATGATGTTACCCACTGATGATCCCCAGATGATGTTACCTACTGACGACCCCCAGATGATGTTACCTACTGACGACCCCCAGATGATGTTACCCACTGATGACCCCCAGATGATGTTACCTACTGATGACCCCCAGATGATGTTACATACTGATGACCCCCAGATGATGTTACCCACTGATGATCCCCAGATGATGTTACCTACTGATGACCCCCAGATGATGTTACCTACTGATGACCCCCAGATGATGTTACCTACTGATGACCCCCAGATGATGTTACCCACTGATGATCCCCAGATGATGTTACATACTGATAACCCCAGATGATGTTACCTACTGATGACCCCCAGATGATGTTACCCACTGATGATCCCCAGATGATGTTACCTACTGATGACCCCCAGATGATGTTACCTACTGATGACCCCCAGATGATGTTACATACTGATGACCCCCAGATGATGTTACCCACTGATGATCCCCAGATGATGTTACATACTGATAACCCCAGATGATGTTACCTACTGATGACCCCCAGATGATGTTACCCACTGATGATCCCCAGATGATGTTACCTACTGATGACCCCCAGATGATGTTACCCACTGATGATCCCCAGATGATGTTACCTACTGATGATCCCCAGATGATGTTACCTACTGATGACTCCCAGATGATGTTTCCCACTGATGACCCCAGATGATGTTACCTACTGATGACCCCCAGATGATGTTACCCACTGATGACCCCCAGCTGATGTTACCCACTGATGACCCCCAGATGATGTTACCCACTGATGACCCCCAGATGATGTTACATACTGATGACCCCCAGATGATGTTATCCACTGATGACCCCCAGATGATGTTACCTACTGATGACCCCCAGATGATGTTACCTACTGATGACCCCCAGATGATATTACCCACTGATGACCCCAGCTGATGTTACCGACATCATCAGGAGAGACACAAGAGAGAAATATAACAGTCAGTTGATATACAACGAAGAGACGTAGCTAGAACACCATTTGACAAACATGCAATTGTCCAAGACAGGCAACAAGCGTATCTAAGCTTATGTGGACAGGAAGGTGAATTGTTTACAAATTTTACCAACAATTAAGTTACTCAATTTGTACAGACCATCACTAATATTAATATTATAATTCTTTGTGTATTCAATAATAAAAGATTCAATGATATTTCTCGTGGTACTGGAATTAGAGTTGATAACTGAGATGGCATTACTCAGTCAATACAATGATCATAGCTTTTAACGTGATTAAACAAGACATTTGATTCATGGCCCGTTCTTATAATATATATATGTTGCTTAGTCTAACAGAAAGATCCTTACCAGTGTGCCCAACATAAAAATTATCACAATTTCTACATGACACTTTATAAATGCACCCAGGGGAATATATATAAATATATATATATATATATATATATAAAATATATATATATATAATATATATATATTAAAATATATATAAAATATATATCATTATCATTATTATTATTTTGCTTTGTCGCTGTCTCCCGCGTTTGCGAGGTATCGCAAGGAAACAGCCCGAAAGAAATGGCCCAACCCTCCCCCATACACATGTAAAATTCATACACGTCCCCACACGCAAATAACAAAAACAACATCTCAATGT
>NC_092255.1:11778742-11806242 GCF_036320965.1 Panulirus ornatus
TCCACAAGGTCCGGGTAGGACCAGAGGACCACAAGGTTCGGAGACGACAAGAGGTCCACAAGGTTTGGGTAGGACCAGAGGATCACAGGGTTCGGGTAGGACCAGAGGACCACAAGATCCGGGTAGGACCAGAGGTCCACAAGGTCCAGGTAGGACCAGAGGCCCACAAGGTCCGGGTAGGACCAGAGGTCCACAAGGTCAAGGTAGGACCAGAGGACCACAAGGTTTGGGCAGGACCAGAGGACCACAAGGTCCGGGTAGGACCAGAAGTCCACAAGGTCCAGGTAGGACCAGAGGTCCAAAAGGTCTTGATCGGACCAGAGGTCCACAAGGTTTGGGTAGGACCAGAGGCCCACAAGGTCCGGTTAGGACCAGAGGACCACAAGGTTCGGGTAGGACAAGAGGTCCGCAAGGTCCGGGTAGGACCAGAGGACCACAAGGTCCGGCTGCGACCAGAGGCCCAAAAGGTTAGGGTAGGACCAGAGGACCACAAGGTCCGCGTAGGACCAGAGGTCCACAAGGTCCAGGTTGGACCAGAGGTCCAAATGGTCCAGGTAGGACCAGAGGACCACAAGGTTTGGGCAGGACCACAGCACCACAAGGTCCGGGTAGGACCAGAAGTCCACAAGGTCCAGGTAGGACCAGAGGTCCACAAGGTCCGGATCGGACCAGAGGTCCACTAGGTTTGGGTAGGACCAGAGGCCCACAAGGTCCGGGTAGGACCAGAGGACCACAAGGTTCGGGTAGGACCAGAGGTCCACAAGGTCCGGGTAGGACCAGAGGACCGCAAGGTCCAGGAAGGACCAGAGGCCCAAAATGTTCGGGTAAGACCAGAGGACCACAAGGTCCGCGTAGGACCAGAGGTCCACAAGGTCCAGGTAGGACCAGAGGTCCAAAAGGTCCAGGTAGGACAAGAGGACCAAAAGGTCCGGGTAGGACAAGAGGACCACAAGGTTCGGGTAGGACCAGAGGTCCACAAAGTCCAGGTAGGATCAGAGGTCCACAAGGTCCGGATCGGACCAGAGGTCCACAAGGTTTGGGTAGGACCAGAGGCCCACAAGGTCCGGGTAGGACCAGAGGACCACAAGGTTCGGGTAGGACCAGAGGTCCACAAGGTCCGGGTAGGACCAGAGGACCAAAAGGTCCGGGTAGGACCAGAGGCCCACAAGGTCCGGGTAGGACCAGAGGACCACGAGGTCCGCGTAGGACCAGAGGTCCACAAGGGCCAGGTAGGACCAGAGGACCACAAGGTCCGGGTAGGACCAGAGGACCACAAGGTCCGAGTAGGACCAGAAACCACAAGGTCCATGTAGGACCAGAGGTCCACAAGGTCCGGATCGGACCAGAGGTCCACAAGGTCCAGGTAGGACCAGAAGCCCAGAAGGTCCGGGTAGGACCAGAGGACCACAAGGTTCGGGTAGGACCAGAGGTCCACAAGGACCGGGTAGGACCAGAGGACCACAAGGTCCGGGTAGGACCAGAGGCCCACAAGGTTCGTGTAGGACCAGAGGACCACAAGGTCCGCGTAGGACCAGAGATCCACAAGGTCCAGGAAGGACCAGAGGTCCAAAAGGTCCAGGTAGGACCAGAGGACCACAAGGTCCAGGTAGGACAAGAGGTAAAAAAGGTCCAGGTAAGACCAGACGACCACAAGGTCCGGGTAGGACCAGAGGTCCACAAGGTCCGGATCGGACCAGAGGTCCACAAGGTTTGGGTAGGGCAAGAGGTCCACAAGGTCCGGGTAGGACCAGAGGTTCACAAGGTCCGGATAGGACCAGAGGTCCACAAGGTCCGGGTAGGACCAGAGGCCCACAAGGTTCGGTTAGGACAAGAGGACCACAAGGTCCGCGTAGGACCAGAGGTCCACAAGGTCCAGGTAAGACCAGAGGTCCACAAGGTCCGGATAGGACCAGAGGTCCACAAGGATTGGGTAGGACAAGAGGCCAACAAGGTCCGGGTAGGACCAGAGGACCACAAGGTTCGGGTAGGACCGGTGGTCCACAAGGTCATGGTAGGACCAGAGGCCCACAAGGTCCGGGTAGGACAAGAGGACCACAAGGTTCGGGTAGGACCAGAGGACCACAAAGTTCGGGGACGACCAAAGGTCCACAAGGTCCGGGTAGGACCAGAGGTCCACAAGGTTTGGGTAGGACCAGAGGCCCACAAGGTTCGGGTAGGACCGGTGGTCCACAAGGTCATGGTAGGACCAGAGGCCCACAAGGTCCGGGTAGGACCAGAGGACCACAAGGTTCGGGTAGGACCAGAGGACCACAAAGTTCGGGGACGACCAAAGGTCCACAAGGTCCGGGTAGGACCAGAGGTCCACAAGGTTTGGGTAGGACCAGAGGCCCACAAGGTCCGGATAGGACCAGAGGACCACAAGGTTCGGGGACGACCAAAGGTCCACAAGGTCCGGGTAGGACCAGAGGACCACAAGGTGAGGGAAGGACCAGAGGTCCAAAAGGTCCAGGTAGGACCAGAGGACCACAAGGTCCGGGTAGGACCAGAGGACCACAAGGTCTGGGTAGGACCAGATGTCCACAAGGTTCGGGTAGGACCAGAGGACCAAAAGGTTCGGATAGGACCAGAGGTCCACAAGGTCCGGGTAGGACCAGAGGACCACAAGGTCCGGGTAGGACCAGAGGCCCACAGGGTTCGGGTAGGACCAGAGGCCCACAAGGTTCGGGTAGGACCAGAGGACCACAAGGTTCGGGTAGGACCAGAGGACCACAAGGTCCGGGTAGGACCAGAGGTCCACAAGGTCCGGGTAGGACCAGAGGACCACAAGGTCCGGATAGGACCAGAGGCCCACAAGGTCCGGGTAGGACCAGAGGACCACAAGGTCCGGTAGGACCAGAGGTCCACAAGGTCCGGATAGGACCAGAGGCCCACAAGGATCGGGTAGGACCAGAGGACCACAAGGTCCGGTAGGACCAGAGGTCCACAAGGTCCGGGTAGGACCAGAGGACCACAAGGTCCGGGTAGGACCAGAGGCCCACAAGGTTCGGGTAGGACCAGAGGTCCACAAGGTCCGGTAGGACCAGAGGTCCACAAGTTCCGGTAGGACCAGAGGCCCACAAGGTCGGTAGGACCAGAGGACCACAAGGTCGGTAGGACCAGAGGTCCACAAGGTCCGGGTAGGACCAGAGGTCCACAAGGTCCGGATAGGACCAGAGGTCCACAAGGTCCAGGTAGGACCAGAGGACCACAAGGTCCGGGTAGGACCAGAGGTCCACAAGGTCCGGATAGGACCAGAGGTCCACAAGGTTTGGGTAGGACCAGAGGACCACAAGGTTCGGGTAGGACCAGAGGACCACAAGGTCCGGGTAGGACCAGAGGTCCACAAGGTCCGGGTAGGACCAGAGGTCCACAAGGTCCGGGTAGGACCAGAGGTCCACAAGGTCCGGGTAGGACCAGAGGCCCACAAGGTCCGGGTAGGACCAGAGGACCACAAGGTCTGGGTAGGACCAGAGGTCCACAAGGTCCTGGTAGGACCAGAGGTCCACAAGGTCCGGATAGGACCAGAGGTCCACAAGGTTCAGGTAGGACCAGAGGCCCACAAGGTCCGGGTAGGACCAGAGGTCCACAAGGTCCGGTAGGACCAGAGGTCCACAAGGTTCGGGTAGGACCAGAGGTCCACAAGGTTCGGGTAGGACCAGAGGACCACAAGGTTCGGGTAGGACCAGAGGTCCACAAGGTCCGGGTAGGACCAGAGGCCCACAAGGTCCGGGTAGGACCAGAGGCCCACAAGGTTCGGGTAGGACCAGAGGTCCACAAGGTCGGGTAGGACCAGAGGACCACAAGGTCCGGGTAGGACCAGAGGCCCACAAGGTCGGGTAGGACCAGAGGTCCACAAGGTCCGGGTAGGACCAGAGGACCACAAGGTCCGGGTAGGACCAGAGGACCACAAGGTTCGGGTAGGACCAGAGGTCCACAAGGTCCAGGGTAGGACCAGAGGTCCACAAGGTCCGGGTAGGACCAGAGGTCCACAAGGTCCGGGTAGGACCAGAGGACCACAAGGTTCGGATAGGACCAGAGGTCCACAAGGTCCGAGTAGGACCAGAGGACCACAAGGTCCGGGTAGGACCAGAGGACCACAAGGTTCGGATAGGACCAGAGGACCACAAGGTTCGGATAGGACCAGAGGTCCACATGGTCCGGGTAGGACCAGAGGACCACAAGGTCCGGGTAGGAGCAGAGGCCCACAAGGTTCGGTTAGGACCAGAGGCCCACAAAGTCCGGATAGGACCAGAGGTCCACAAGGTTCGGGGACGACCAAAGGCCCACAAGGTCCGGGTAGGACCAGAGGCCCACAAGGTTCGGGTAGGACCAGAGGTCCACAAGGTCCGGGTAAAACCAGAGGACCACAAGGTCCGGGTAGGACCAGAGGCCCACAAGGTTCGGGTAGGACCAGAGGACCACAAAGTCCAGGTAGGAACCGGAGGTCCAAAAGATCCAGGTAGGAGCAGAGGTCCACAAGGTCCGGGTAGGACCAGAGGACCACAAGGTTCGGATAGGACCAGAGGTCCACAAGGTCCGAGTAGGACCAGAGGACCACAAGGTCCGTGTAGGACCAGAGGTCCACAAGGTCCAGGTAGGAACCGGAGGTCCAAAAGATCCAGGTAGGAGCAGAGGTCCACAAGGTCCGGGTAGGACCAGAGGACCACAAGGTTCGGATAGGACCAGAGGTCCACAAGGTCCGAGTAGGACCAGAGGACCACAAGGTCCGTGTAGGACCAGAGGACCACAAGGTTCGGATAGGACCAGAGGTCCACATGGTCCGGGTAGGACCAGAGGACCACAAGGTCCGGGTAGGACCAGAGGCCCACAGGGTTCGGTTAGGACCAGAGGACCACAAGGTCCGCGTAGGACCAGAGGCCACAAGGTCCAGGTAGGACCAGAGGTCCACAAGGTCCGGATAGGGCAGAGGTCCACCAGGTCCAGGTAGGACCAGAGGCCCACAAGGTCCGGGTAGGACCAGAGGTCCACAAGGTCCGGGTAGGACCAGAGGACCACAAGTTTCGGATAGGACCAGAGGTCCACAAGGTCCGGGTAGGACCAGAGGACCACAAGGTTCGGGCAGGACCAGAGGCCCACAAGGTCCGGATAGGACCAGAGGACCACAAGGTCCGGGTAGGACCAGAGGACCACAAGGTTCGGGTAGGACCAGAGGACCACAAGGTTCGGGGACGACCAAAGGTCCACAAGGTCCGGGTAGGACCAGAGGTCCACAAGGTTTGGGCAGGACCAGAGGCCCACAAGGTCCGGATAGGACCAGAGGACCACAAGGTCCGGGTAGGACCAGAGGCCCACAAGGTCCGGGTAGGACCAGAGGCCCACAAGGTCCGAGTAGGACCAGAAACCACAAGGTTCGGGTAGGACCAGAGGTCCACAAGGTCCGGGTAGGACCAGAGGCCCACAAGGTCCGGATAGGACCAGAGGACCACAAGGTGAGGGTAGGACCAGAGGCCCACAAGGTCCGGGTAGGACCAGAGGCCCACAAGGTTCGGGGACGACCAAAGGCCCACAAGGTCCAGGTAGGACCAGAGGCCCACAAGGTCCGGATAGGACCAGAGGTCCACAAGGTCCGGGTAGGACCAGAGGCCCACAAGATCCGGGTAGGACCAGAGGACCACAAGGTTTGGGTAGGACCAGGGGCCCACAAGGTCCGGGTAGGACCAGAGGACCACAAGGTCGGGATAGGACCAAAGGACCATAAGGTCCGGGTAGGACCAGAGGCCCACAGGGTTCGGGTAGGACCAGAGGCCCACAAGGTTCGGGTAGGACCAGAGGACCACAAGGTACGGGTAGGACCAGAGGACCACAAGGTTCGGGTAGGACCAGAGGTCCACAAAGTCCGGGTAGGACCAGAAGACCACAAGGTCCGGATAGGAACAGAGTCCCACAGTGTTCGGGTAGGACCAGAGGACCATGAGGTCCGCGTAGGACCAGAGGTCCACTAGGTCCAGGAATGACCAGTGGCCCACAAGATCCGGGTAGGACCAGAGGACCACAAGGCTCGGGTAGGACCAGAGGTCCACAAGGTCCGGGTAGGACCAGAGGACCACAAGGTCCGGGTAGGACCAGAGGCCCACAAGGTCCGGGTAGGACTAGAGGTCCACAAGGTCCAGGTAGGACCAGAGGTCCACAAGTTCCGGATCGGACCAGAGGCCCACAAGGTTCGGTATGGACCAGAGGACCACAAGGTCCGCGTAGGACCAGAGGGTCACAAGGTCCAGTTAGGACCAGAGGTCCACAAGGTCCGGATAGGACCAGAGGTCCACAAGGTCCAGGTAGAACCAGACGCCCACAAGGTCCGGGTAGGACCAGAGGTCCACAAGGTCCGGATAGGACCAAAGGTCCACAAGGTTTGGGTAGGACCAGAGGACCGCAGGGTTCGGGTAGGACCAGAGGACCACAAGGTCCGGGTAGGACCAGAGGCCCACAAGGTTCGGGTAGGACCAGAGGTCCACTAGGTCCAGGTATGACCAGAGGACCACAAGGTCCGGGTAGGACCAGAGGTCCACTAGGTCCAGGTATGACCAGAGGACCACAAGGTCCGGGTAGGACCAAAGGTCCACAAGGTCCTCGTAGGACCAGAGGTCCACAAGGTCCGGATCGGACCAGAGGTCCACAAGGTTTGGGTAGAACCAGTGGCCCACAAGATCCGCGTAGGACCAGAGATCTACACGGTCCAGGTAGGACCAGAGGTCCACAAGGTCCAGGGACGACCAGAGGACCACAAGGTCCGGGTAGGACCAGAGGACACAAGGTCCGGGTCGGACTAGAGGTCCACAAGGTCCAGGTAGGACCAGAGGTCCACAAGGTCCGGATCGGACCAGAGGCCCACAAGGTTCGGTTAGGACCAGAGGACCACAAGGTCCGCGTAGGACTAGAGGGCCACAAGGTCCAGTTAGGACCAGAGGTCCACAAGGTCCGGATAGGACCAGAGGTCCACAAGGTCCAGGTAGGACCAGAGGCCCACAAGGTCCGGGTAGGACCAGAGGTCCACAAGGTCCGGATAGGACCAGAGGTCCACAAGGTTTGGGTAGGACCAGAGGACCGCCAGGTTCGGGTAGGACCAGAGGACCACAAGGTTCGGGTAGGACCAGAGGCCCACAAGGTTCGGGTAGGACCAGAGGCCCACAAAGTCCGCATAGGACCAGAGGTCCAAAAGGTTCGGGTAGGACCAGAGGCCCACAAGGTCCGGGTAGGACCAGAGGACCACAAGGTCCGGGTAGGACCAGAGGTCCACAAGGTCCGGGTAGGACCAGAGGTCCACAAGGTCCGGGTAGGACCAGAGGACCACAAGGTTCGGGTAGGACCAGAGGTCCACAAGGTCCGGGTAGGACCAGAGGTCCACAAGGTCCGGGTAGGACCAGAGGCCCACAAGGTCCGGGTAGGACCAGAGGATTACAAATGCGAAGAAAATGGAAGCTTTCCTCAATATGTCGAAAACACTGCCCTGGGGACATTTGTAGATAAGATAAACTCGACAGATCGGGGAAGTACATACTTTATTCACCAATTTACACTTTATTTGCAAGTATCATGCAAAAGTGAAAACTTTTCACACTGACGTCGAAGGTGTCCGCATTGCGTGAGTGCAGTAGGGTCCACCCGCCGTCATTGCGTGAGGGCAGCCTGGCCTTTCAGTATTCCTTCACTCACCACCGCTGACGCTACCCTCAGTGGGCTGTGCACCAGCCGGGACTCCAGGCGCCGCCCCAGTTTTCGGCGTCACCAGCTGGGTCATCCGCGGGCACGTCGGGGGCTACGAGGCTCTCCAGTTGAGCCAGCAGCAGCAACTCCAACTCTGCTGCCAGGGTCGGCTGCGTCTCCACCAGGTTGGTCGTCTCGTTAGGGTCGTCTGACAAGAGCAGACGGGACTGATGTACTAGATGAAGCGGGTAAATGAGGCGGTATGGGAGAGTGGGAAGGAGAGAAAATGTAACATTGGACGTAAGAGTATTAGGAAGATAAGAACAGGGAAGAGATAGAAAGAGGATTACGCATAGGTATTGAGAGAAGAAGGAAAGAGTGGGAGGAGCAATTGTGCTAAAGGACGGCAGCAACAACCTGAACGTCCAAACTCAGGCAGAAGAGGCTAGGGAGTACCAGCAAGAGGCTCCTGCCACCCCACCAACCACTCCCTCGGGATTATCAACGGTCAAGAAATTCGGAACGTAGGAACACTATGTAGTATGGAGAGAATATGGAGGCATTAAGTCGTATAAAGGGAAGGATGAATGGCATACACATTCTAATCTAGATATTAATGGACTAGGAGGAAGAAGAGGGAACATTACGGGAACGGGGGCGAAGGCAGACAACCTGCTTGCATTGTAAAGATGGAGACTGGGAAGCTGGGAGGAGGAGGAAAGAGTGCCATCACCCTGACACTCTCATGTTCCCTGAATTTTTTCTTTATTCTTTGATTTTCATTTTTGTTACTTCCTCCACGACGCGTGAGTTAATCTAGCCGACCTATATATATATATATATATATATATATATATATATATATATATATATATATTATCCCTGGGGATAGGGGAGAAAGAATACTTCCCACGTATTCCCTGCGTGTCGTAGAAGGCGACTAAAAGGGGAGGGAGCGGGGGGCTGGAAATCCTCCCCTCTCGTTTTTTTTTTTTTTTTTTTTTTTAATTTTCCAAAAGAAGGAACAGAGAATTCGGCCAGGTGAGGGTATTCCCTCAAAGGCCCAGTCCTCTGTTCTTAACGCTACCTCGCTAATGCGGGAAATGGCGAATAGTTTGAAAGAAAAGAAAAGATATATATATATATATATATATATATATATATATATATATATATATATATATATATATATATATATATATATATATATATATATATATATTTTCATACTATTCACCATTTCCCGCGTTAGCGAGGTGGTGTTAAGAACAGAGGACTGGGCCTCTGAGGGAATATCCTCACCTGGCCTCCTTCACTGTTCCTTCTTTTGGAAAATTGAAAAAAAAAGAGAGGGGAGGATTTCCAGCCCCCCGCTCCCTCCCCTTATATTCGCCTTCTACGACACACAGGGAAGTATTCTTTCTCCCCTCTCCCTAGGGATAATATATATATATATATATATATATATATATATATATATAACATACAACCTCCAACAGCCAGGATTGAACCCGGGACCCCTGCGCAATAAGCAGGAGCGCTACCGCTACGCTATGATCGCCCGTAATATGGAAATGACTCTTCGAATACTATATAATCGAATACCCTTCGTCTCACGTTGGTGAGCAACGGGATCTACACCGGTCATTTTCCATAGGCTTACACAACAAGCAGATAACATTTTACAGAACCTAGCTGTACAACACTGATATATATATATATATATATATATATATATATATATATATATATATATATATATATATATATATATTTTTTTTTTTTTTTATTATACTTTGTCGCTGCCTCCCGCGTTTGCGAGGTAGCGCAAGGAAACAGACGAAAGAAATGGCCCAACCCCCCCCATACACATGTATATACATACGTCCTCACACGCAAATATACATACCTACACAGCTTTCCATGGTTTACCCCAGACGCTTCACATGCCTTGATTCAATCCACTGACAGCACGTCAACCCCGGTATACCACATCGCTCCAATTCACTCTATTCCTTGCCCTCCTTTCACCCTCCTGCATGTTCAGGCCCCGATCACACAAAATCTTTTTCACTCCATCTTTCCACCTCCAATTTGGTCTCCCTCTTCTCCTTGCTCCCTCCACCTCCGACACATATATCCTCTTGGTCAATCTTTCCTCACTCATCCTCTCCATGTGCCCAAACCACTTCAAAACACCCTCTTCTGCTCTCTCAACCACGCTCTTTTTATTTCCACAGATCTCTCTTACCCTTACGTTACTCACTCGATCAAACCACCTCACACCACACATTGTCCTCAATCATCTCATTTCCAGCACATCCATCCTCCTGCGCACAACTCTATCCATAGCCCACGCCTCGCAACCATACAACATTGTTGGAACCACTATTCCTTCAAACATACCCATTTTTGCTTTCCGAGATAATGTTCTCGACTTCCACACATTCTTCAAGGCCCCCAGGATTTTCGCCCCCTCCCCCACCCTATGATCCACTTCCGCTTCCATGGTTCCATCCGCTGCCAGATCCACTCCCAGATATCTAAAACACTTCACTTCCTCCAGTTTTTCTCCATTCAAACTCACCTCCCAATTGACTTGACCCTCACCCCTACTGTACCTAATAACCTTGCTCTTATTCACATTTACTCTTAACTTTCTTCTTCCACACACTTTTCCAAAATCAGTCACCAGCTTCTGCAGTTTCTCACATGAATTAGCCACCAGCGCTGTATCATCAGCGAACAACAACTGACTCACTTCCCAAGCTCTCTCATCCCCTACAGACTTCATACTTGCCCCTCTTTCCAAAACTCTTGCATTTACCTCCCTAACAACCCCATCCATAAACAAATTAAACAACCATGGAGACATCGCACACCCCTGCCGCAAACCTACATTCACTGAGAACCAATCACTTTCCTCTCTTCCTACACGTACACATGCCTTACATCCTCGATAAAAACTTTTCACTGCTTCTAACAACTTGCCTCCCACACCATATATTCTTAATACCTTCCACAGAGCATCGCTATCAACTCTATCATATGCCTTCTCCAGATCCATAAATGCTACATACAAATCCATTTGCTTTTCTAAGTATTTCTCACATACATTCTTCAAAGCAAACACCTGATCCACACATCCTCTACCACTTCTGAAACCACACTGCTCTTCCCCAATCTGATGCTCTGTACATGCCTTCACCCTCTCAATCAATACCCTCCCATATAATTTACCAGGAATACTCAACAAACTTATACCTCTGTAATTTGAGCACTCACTCTTATCCACTTTGCCTTTGTACAATGGCACTATGCACGCATTCCGCCAATCCTCAGGCACCTCACCATGAGTCATACATACATTAAATAACCTTACCAACCAGTCAACAATACAGTCACCCCCTTTTTTAATAAATTCCACTGCAATACCATCCAAACCTGCTGCCTTGCCGGCTTTCATCTTCCGCAAAGCTTTCACTACCTCTTCTCTGTTTACCAAATCATTTTCCCTAACCCTCTCACTTTGCACACCACCTCGACCAAAACACCCTATATCTGCCACTCTATCATCAAACACATTCAACAAACCTTCAAAATACTCACTCCATCTCCTTCTCACATCACCACTACTTGTTATCACCTCCCCACTTGCGCCCTTCACCGAAGTTCCCATTTGCTCCCTTGTCTTACGCACTTTATTTACCTCCTTCCAGAACATCTTTTTATTCTCCCTAAAATTTAATGATACTCTTTCACCCCAACTCTCATTTGCCCTTTTTTTCGCCTCTTGCACCTTTCTCTTGACCTCCTGTCTCTTTCTTTTATACATCTCCCACTCAATTGCATTTTTTCCCTGCAAAAATCGTCCAAATGCCTATCTCTTCTCTTTCACTAATACTCTTACTTCTTCATCCCACCACTCACTACCCTTTCTAATCAACCCATCTCCCACTCTTCTCATGCCACAAGCATCTTTTGCGCAATCCATCACTGATTCCCTAAATACATCCCATTCCTCCCCCACTCCCCTTACTTCCATTGTTCTCACCTTTTTCCATTCTGTACTCAGTCTCTCCTGGTACTTCCTCACACAGGTCTCCTTCTCAAGCTCACTTACTCTCACCACCCTCTTCACCCCAACATTCACTCTTCTTTTCTGAAAACCCATACAAATCTTCACCTTAGCCTCCACAAGATAATGATCAGACATCCCTCCAGTTGCACCTCTCAGCACATTAACATCCAAAAGTCTCTCTTTCGCACGCCTGTCAATTAACACGTAATCCAATAACGCTCTCTGGCCATCTCTCCTACATACATAAGTATACTTATGTATATCTCGCTTTTTAAACCAGGTATTCCCAATCATCAGTCCTTTTTCAGCACATAAATCTACAAGCTCTTCACCATTTCCATTTACAACACTGAACACCCAATGTATACCAATTATTCCCTCAACTGCCACATTACTCACCTTTGCATTCAATTCACCCATCACTATGACCCGGTCTCGTGCATCAAAACCACTAACACACTCATTCAGCTGCTCCCAAAACACTTGCCTCTCATGATCTTTCTTCTCATGCCCAGGTGCATATGCACCAATAATCACCCACCTCTCTCCATCAACTTTCAGTTTTACCCATATTAATCGAGAATTTACTTTCTTACACTCTATCACATACTCCCACAACTCCTGTTTCAGGAGTATTGCTACTCCTTCCCTTGCTCTTGTCCTCTCACTAACCCCTGACTTTACTCCCCAGACATTCCCAAACCACTCTTCCCCTTTACCCTTGAGCTTCGTTTCACTCAGAGCCAAAACATCCAGGTTCCTTTCCTCAAACATACTACCTATCTCTCCTTTTTTCACATCTTGGTTACATCCACACACATTTAGGCACCCCACTCTGAGCCTTCGAGGAGGATGAGCACTCCCCGCGTGACTCCTTCTTCTGTTTCCCATTTTAGAAAGTTAATACAAGGAGGGGAGGATTTCTGGCCCCCCGCTCCCGTCCCCTCTAGTCGCTTTCTACGACACGCGAGGAATACGTGGGAAGTATTCTTTCACCCCTATCCCCAGGGATAATATACATATATATATACATATACACATACACACACATACACATACATACGCACATATACCCACACACACACATACATATATATATACATATGAGAAATGTAAGAAACAATTTAGAAAACTGAAACTTCTAGATTGAAATGAATGAAAAAAAAGAATGTCACATAATGGTTCAACCTCTGGCTATGGAAAAAAGGAAATGTATAATTCATTTACACAAACGTCAATAGCAGTTCTCATCAATTTAACCACTGTATCAATAAGCTTCAATGTCTAAGCTACATTTTTCTCCAATTTCACTATTTTCCTTCACATTTTCAATTGTGTCTGAAGGTTCTACTTCAAGAGTGATTGTTTTTCCAGTAAGGGTCTTCACATCTTGGTTACATCCACACACATTTAGGCACCCCACTCTGAGCCTTCGAGGAGGATGCTTTACTTGTGGTGCTGACTTCCCTCTTTAAATTTGATCGCCGTTTCCCGCGTAGTTCAATTCTCTCTAATGATCTCCAGGCATTGCTGCTGGCCACCTCCGTGCTGGATGGTCCATATATATATATATATATATATATATATATATATATATATATATATATATATATATATATATATTTATATATATATATATATATATATATATATATATATATATATATATATATATATATATATATATATATTTTTTTTTATACTTTGTCGCTGTCTCCCGCGCTTGCGAGGTAGCGCAAGGAAACAGACGAAAGAAATGGGCCAACCCCCCAATACACATGTATATACATACGTCCACACACGCAAATATACATACCTACACAGCTTTCCATAGCTTACCCCAGACGCTTCACATGCCTTGATTCAATCCACTGACAGCACGTCAACCCCGGTATACCACATCGCTCCAATTCACTCTATTCCTTGCCCTCCTTTCACCCTCCTGCAAGTTCAGGCCCCGATCACACAAAATCTTTTTCACTCCATCTTTCCACCTCCAATTTGGTCTCCCTCTTCTCCTTGCTCCCTCCACCTCCGACACATATATCCTCTTGGTCAATCTTTCCTCACTCATCCTCTCCATGTGCCCAAACCACTTCAAAACACCCTCTTCTGCTCTCTCAACCACGCTCTTTTTATTTCCACACATCTCTCTTACCGTTACGTTACTCACTCGATCAAACCACCTCACACCACACATTGTCCTCAAACATCTCATTTCCAGCACATCCATCCTCCTGCGCACAACTCTATCCATAGCCCACGCCTCGCAACCATACAACATTGTTGGAACCACTATTCCTTCAAACATACCCATTTTTGCTTTCCGAGATAATGTTCTCGACTTCCACACATTCTTCAAGGCCCCCAGAATTTTCGCCCCCTCCCCCACCCTATGATCCACTTCCGCTTCCATGGTTCCATCCGCTGCCAGATCCACTCCCAGATATCTAAAACACTTCACTTCCTCCAGTTTTTCTCCATTCAAACTCACCTCCCAATTGACTTGACCCTCAACCCTACTGTACCTAATAACCTTGCTCTTATTCACATTTACTCTTAACTTTCTTCTTCCACACACTTTACCAAACTCAGTCACCAGCTTCTGCAGTTTCTCACATGAATCAGGCACCAGCGCTGTATCATCAGCGAACAACAACTGACTCACTTCCCAAGCTCTCTCATCCCCTACAGACTTCATACTTGCCCCTCTTTCCAAAACTCTTGCATTCACCTCCCTAACAACCCCATCCATAAACAAATTAAACAACCATGGAGACATCACACACCCCTGCCGCAAACCTACATTCACTGAGAACCAATCACTTTCCTCTCTTCCTACACGTACACATGCCTTACATCCTCGATAAAAACTTTTCACTGCTTCTAACAACTTGCCTCCCACACCATATATTCTTAATACATTCCACAGAGCATCTCTATCAACTCTATCATATGCCTTCTCCAGATCCATAAATGCTACATACAAATCCATTTGCTTTTCTAAGTATTTCTCACATACATTCTTCAAAGCAAACACCTGATCCACACATCCTTTACCACTTCTGAAACCACACTGCTCTTCCCCAATCTGATGCTCTGTACATGCCTTCACCCTCTCAATCAATACCCTCCCATATAATTTACCAGGAATACTCAACAAACTTATACCTCTGTAATTTGAGCACTCACTCTTATCCCCTTTGCCTTTGTACAATGGCACTATGCACGCATTCCGCCAATCCTCAGGCACCTCACCATGAGTCATACATACATTAAATAACCTTACCAACCAGTCAACAATACAGTCACCCCCTTTTTTAATAAATTCCACTGCAATACCATCCAAACCTGCTGCCTTGCCGGCTTTCATCTTCCGCAAAGCTTTCACTACCTCTTCTCTGTTTACCAAATCATTTTCCCTAACCCTCTCACTTTGCACACCACCTCGACCAAAACACCCTATATCTGCCACTCTATCATCAAACATATTCAACAAACCTTCAAAATACTTACTCCATCTCCTTCTCATATCACCACTACTTGTTATCACCTCCCCATTTGCGCCCTTCACTGAAGTTCCCATTTGCTCCCTTGTCTTACGCACTTTATTTACCTCCTTCCAGAACATCTTTTTATTCTCCCTAAAATTTAATGATACTCTCCCACCCCAACTCTCATTTGCCCTTTTTTTCACCTCTTGCACCTTTCTCTTGACCTCCTGTCTCTTTCTTTTATACATCTCCCACTCAATTGCATTTTTTTCCTGCAAAAATCGTCCAAATGCCTCTCTCTTCTCTTTCACTAATAATCTTACTTCTTCATCCCACCACTCACTACCCTTTCTAATCAACCCACCTCCCACTCTTCTCATGCCACAAGCATCTTTTGCGCAATCCATCACTGATTCCCTAAATACATCCCATTCCTCCCCCACTCCCCTTACTTCCATTGTTCTCACCCTTTTCCATTCTGTACTCAGTCTCTCCTGGTACTTCCTCACACAGGTCTCCTTCTCAAGCTCACTTACTCTCACCACCCTCTTCACCCCAACATTCACCCTTCTTTTCTGAAAACCCATACAAATCTTTACCTTAGCCTCCACAAGATAATGATCAGACATCCCTCCAGTTGCACCTCTCAGCACATTAACATCCAAAAGTCTCTCTTTCGCACGCCTGTCAATTAACACGTAATCCAATAACGCTCTCTGGCCATCTCTCCTACTTACATAAGTATACTTATGTATATCTCGCTTTTTAAACCAGGTATTCCCAATCATCAGTCCTTTTTCAGCACATAAATCTACAAGCTCTTCACCATTTCCATTTACAACACTGAACACCCAATGCATACCAATTATTCCCTCAACTGCCACATTACTCACCTTTGCATTCAAATCACCCATCACTATAACCCGGTCTCGTGCATCAAAACCACTAACACACTCATTCAGCTGCTCCCAAAACACATGCCTCTCATGATCTTTCTTCTCATGCCCAGGTGCATATGCACCAATAATCACCCACCTCTCTCCATCAACTTTCAGTTTTACCCATGTTAATCGAGAATTTACTTTCTTACATTCTATCACATACTCCCACAACTCCTGTTTCAGGAGTATTGCTACTCCTTCCCTTGCTCTTGTCCTCTCACTAACCCCTGACTTTACTCCCCAGACATTCCCAAACCACTCTTCCCCTTTACCCTTGAGCTTCGTTTCACTCAGAGCCAAAACATCCAGGTTCCTTTCCTCAAACATACTACCTATCTCTCCTTTTTTCACATCTTGGTTACATCCACACACATTTAGGCACCCCACTCTGAGCCTTCGAGGAGGATGAGCACTCCCCGCGTGACTCCTTCTTCTGTTTCCCATTTTAGAAAGTTAATACAAGGAGGGGAGGATTTCTGGCCCCCCGCTCCCGTCCCCTCTAGTCGCTTTCTACGACACGCGAGGAATACGTGGGAAGTATTCTTTCACCCCTATCCCCAGGGATAATATACATATATATATATATATATATATATATATATATATATATATATATATATATATATATATATATATATATATATATATATATATATGTATACACATACACACACATACACATACACACGCACATATACACACACACACACATACATATATATACATAAGAAAAATGGAAGAAACAATTTAGAAAACTGAAACTTCTAGCTTGAAATGAATGAAAAAAATGAATGTCACATAATGGTTCAACCTCTGGCTATGGAAAAAGGAAATGTATAATTCATTTACACAAACGTCAATAGTAGTTCTCATCAATTTAACCACTGTATGAATAAGCTTCAATGTCTAAGCTACATTTTTTCTCCAATTTCACTATTTTCTTGTCAAAACACCATGTATGAAAACTATCACTCCAGTAACACAACTATAAACATTTACTTCCCCTTTAAAAAAAAGTTCTGGGGAAGTCTGAATTAGAATTATTATAAAGAAGAAATAAAGTAAGGTAGGTCGAGTAGTACGAGGCAGACTTGGCAGAGGTCCTGTGATGCTGATAATGATAAGCGTCAGATGAAGAATTACAAGGGAGAATTACAAGGATGCCGAGACGACGTGAAGATCCAGGAGGTGTTTACAGCAGCGCTGTATATTTTTTTTCTTTTTTTTATACTTTGTCGCTGTCTCCCGCGTTTGCGAGGTAGCGCAAGGAAACAGACGAAAGAAATGGCCCAACCACCCCCCCCATACACATGAATATACATACGTCCACACACGCAAATATACATACCTACACAGCTTTCCATGGTTTACCCCAGACGCTTCACATGCCTTGATTCAATCCACTGACAGCACGTTAACCCCGGTATACCACATCGCTCCAATTCACTCTATTCCTTGCCCTCCTTTCACCCTCCTGCATGTTCAGGCCCCGATCACACAAAATCTTTTTCACTCCATCTTTCCACCTCCAATTTGGTCTCCCTCTTCTCCTTGCTCCCTCCACCTCCGACACATATATCCTCTTGGTCAATCTTTCCTCACTCATCCTCTCCATGTGCCCAAACCACTTCAAAACACCCTCTTCTGCTCTCTCAACCACGCTCTTTTTATTTCCACACATCTCTCTTACCCTTACGTTACTCACTCGATCAAACCACCTCACACCACACATTGTCCTCAAACATCTCATTTCCAGCACATCCATCCTCCTGCGCACAACTCTATCCATAGCCCACGCCTCGCAACCATACAACATTGTTGGAACCACTATTCCTTCAAAAATACCCATTTTTGCTTTCCGAGATAATGTTCTCGACTTCCACACATTCTTCAAGGCCCCCAGAATTTTCGCCCCCTCCCCCACCCTATGATCCACTTCCGCTTCCATGGTTCCATCCGCTGCCAGATCCACTCCCAGATATCTAAAACACTTCACTTCCTCCAGTTTTTCTCCATTCCAACTCACCTCCCAATTGACTTGACCCTCAACCCTACTGTACCTAATAACCTTGCTCTTATTCACATTTACTCTTAACTTTCTTCTTCCACACACTTTACCAAACTCAGTCACCAGCTTCTGCAGTTTCTCACATGAATCAGCCACCAGCGCTGTATCATCAGCGAACAACAACTGACTCACTTCCCAAGCTCTCTCATCCCCTACAGACTTCATACTTGCCCCTCTTTCCAAAACTCTTGCATTTACCTCCCTAACAATCCCATCCATAAACAAATTAAACAACCATGGTGACATCACACACCCCTGCCGCAAACCTACATTCACTGAGAACCAATCACTTTCCTCTCTTCCTACACGTACACATGCCTTACATCCTCGATAAAAACTTTTCACTGCTTCTAACAACTTTCCTCCCACACCATATATTCTTAATACCTTCCACAGAGCATCTCTATCAACTCTATCATATGCCTTCTCCAGATCCATAAATGCTACATACAAATCCATTTGCTTTTCTAAGTATTTCTCACATACATTCTTCAAAGCAAACACCTGATGCACACATCCTCTACCACTTCTGAAACCACACTGCTCTTCCCCAATCTGATGCTCTGTACATGCTTTCACCCTCTCAATCAATACCCTCCCATATAATTTACCAGGAATACTCAACAAGCTTATACCTCTGTAATTTGAGCACTCACTCTTATCCCCTTTGCCTTTGTACAATGGCACTATGCACGCATTCCGCCAATCCTCAGGCACCTCACCATGAGTCATACATACATTAAATAACCTTACCAACCAGTCAACAATACAGTCACCCCCTTTTTTAATAAATTCCACTGCAATACCATCCAAACCTGCTGCCTTGCCGGCTTTCATCTTCCGCAAAGCTTTCACTACCTCTTCTCTGTTTACCAAATCATTTTCCCTAACCCTCTCACTTTGCACACCACCTCGACCAAAACACCCTATATCTGCCACTCTATCATCAAACACATTCAACAAACCTTCAAAATACTCACTCCATCTCCTTCTCACATCACCACTACTTGTTATCACCTCCCCATTTGCGCCCTTCACTGAAGTTCCTATTTGCTCCCTTGTCTTACGCACTTTATTTATCTCCTTCCAGAACATCTTTTTATTCTCCCTAAAATTTAATGATACTCTCTCACCCCAACTCTCATTTGCCCTTTTTTTCACCTCTTGCACCTTTCTCTTGACCTCCTGTCTCTTTCTTTTATACATCTCCCACTCAACTGCATTTTTTCCCTGCAAAAATCGTCCAAATGGCCACTCTCTTCTCTTTCACTAATACTCTTACTTCTTCATCCCACCACTCACTACCCTTTCTAATCAACCCACCTCCCACTCTTCTCATGCCACAAGCATCTTTTGCGCATATATATATATATATATATATATATATATATATATATATATATATATATATATATATATATATATATATATATATATATATATATATATATTTCTTTCTTCTTTCAAACTATTCGCCATTTCCCGCATTAGCTAGGTAGCGTTAAGAACAGAGGACTGGGCCTTGAGGGAATACCCTCACCTGGCCCAATTCTCTGTTCCTTCTTTTGGAAAAAAAAAAAACGAGAGGGGAGGATTTCCAGCCCCCCGCTCCCTCCCCTTTTAGTCGCCTTTTACGACACGCAGGGAATACGTGGGAAGTATTCTTTCTCCCCTATCCCCAGGGATAAAATATATATATATATATATATATATATATATATATATATATATATATATATATATATATATATATATATATATATATATATATATATATATATATATATATATATATATATATATATATATATATATATATATATATATATATATATATATAATATATATATATATATATATATATATATATATATATATATATATATATATATATATATATATATATATATATATATATATATATATATATATATATATATATATATATATATATATATATATATATATATATATATATATATACATATATATATATATATATATATATATATATATATATATATATATATATATATATATATATATATATATATATATATATATATATATATATATATATATATATATATATGTGTGTGTGTGTGTATATGTATATGTATATATATTTCCTTTGTCGCTGTCTCCCGCGTTAGCGAAGTAGCGCAAGGAAACAGACGAAAGAAATGGCCCAACCCACCCACATACACATGTATATACATACACGTCCACACACGCAAATATACATACCTATACATCTCAATGTACATATATATATATACACACACAGACATATACATATATATACGTGCACATAATTCATATTGTCTGACTTTATTCATTTCCATCGCCACCTCGCCACACATGGAATAACAACCCCCTCACCCTCATGTGTGCGAGGTACCGCTAGGAAAAACAACAAAGGCCCTAAGGCCCTATTCGTTCACACTCAGTCTCTAGCTGTCATGTAATAATGCACCGAAAACACAGCTCCCTTTCCACATCCAGGCCCCACACAACTTTCCATGGTTTATCCCAGACGCTTCACATGCCCTGGTTCAATCCACTGACAGCACGTCGACCCCGGGATATCACATCGTTCCAATTCACTCTATTCCTTGCACGCCTTTCACCCTCCTGCATGTTCAGGCCCCGATCACTCAAAATCTTTTTCACTCCATCTTTCCTCCTCCAATTTGGTCTGCCACTTCTCCTCGTTCCCTCCACCTCCGACACATATATCCTCTTGGTCAATCTTTCCTCACTCATCCTTTCCATGTGCTCAAACCATTTCAAAACACCCTCTTCTGCTCTCTCTTTTCATTTCCACACATCTCTCTTACCCTTACATTACTTACTCGATCAAACCACCTCACACCACATATTGTCCTCAAACATCTCATTTCCAGCACATCCACCCTGCTGCGCACAACTCTATCCATAGCCCACGCCTCTCAGCCATACAACATTGTTGGAACCACTATTCCTTTAAACATACCCATTTTTGCGTTCCGAGATAATGTTCTCGACTTCCAAACATTCTTCAAGGCTCCCAGAATTTTCGCCCCCCTCTGCCAAATCCACTCCCAGATATCTAAAACACTTCACTTCCTCCAGGTTTTCTCCATTCAAACTTACCTCCCAATTGACTTGTCCCTCAACTCTACTGTACCTAACAACCTTACTCTTATTCACATTAACTCTTAACTTTCTTCTTTCACACACTTTACCAAACTCAATCACCAGCTTCTGCAGTTTCTCACATGAATCAGCCACCAGCGCTGTATCATCAGCGAACAACAACTGACTCACTTCCCAAGCTCTATCATCCACAACAGACTGCATACTTGCCCCTCTTTCCAAAGCTCTTGCATTCACCTCTCTAACAACCCCATCCATAAACAAATTAAACAACTATGGAGACATCACATACGCCTGCCGCAAACCTACATTCACTGAGAACCAATCACTTTCCTCTCTTCCTACACGTACACATGCCTTACATCCTCGATAAAAACTTTTCACTGCTTCTAACAACGTCCCTCCCACATCATATATTCTTAATATTTTCCAAAGAGTATCTCTATCAGCTCTATCATATGCCTTCTCGAGATCCATAAATGCTACATACAAATCCATTTGCTTTTCTAAGTATTTCTCACATACATTCTTCAAAGCAAACACCTGATCCACACATCCTCTACCACTTCTGAAACCACACTGCTCTTCCCCAATCTGATGCTCTGTACATGCCATCACCCTCTCAATCAATACCCTCCCATATGATTTACCAGGAGTACTCAACAAACTTATACCTCTGTAATTTGAGCACTCACTCTTATCCACTTTGCCTTTGTACAATGGCACTATGCACGCATTCCGCCAATCCTCAGGCACCTCACCATGAGTCATACATACATTAAATAACCTTACCAACCACTCAACAATACAGTCATCCCCTTTTTTAATAACTTCCACTGCAATGCCATCCAAACCTGCTGCTTTGCCGGCTTTCATCTTCCGCAAAGCTTTTACTACCTCTTCTCTGTTTACCAAATCATTTTCCCTAACCCTCTCACTTTACACACCACCTCGACCAAAACACCCTATATCTGCCACTCTATCATCAAACACATTCAACAAACCTTCAAAATACTCACTCCATCTCCTCACATCACCACTGCTTGTTATCACCTCCCATTAGCGCCCTTCACTGAAGTTCCCATTTGCTCTCTTGTCTTACGCACTTTATTTACCTCCTTCCAAAACATCTTTTTATTCTCCCTAAAATTGAATGATATTCTCTCACTCCAACTCTCATTTGCCTTCTTTTTCACCTCTCGCACCTTTCTCTTGACCTCCTGCCTCTTTCTTTTATACATCTCCCACTCATCTGCATTTTTTCCTTGCAAAAATCGTCCAAATGCCTCTCTCTTCTCTTTCACTAATAATCTTACTTCTTCATCCCACCACTCACTATCCATTCTAATCAACCCACCTCACACGCTTCTCATGCTACAAGCATCTTTTGCGCAAGCCAACACTGCTTCCCTAAATACATCCCATTCCTCCCCAACTCCCCTTACCTCGTGTGTTCTCACTTTTTTCCATACTGTACTCAGTCTCTCCTGGTACTTCCTCACACAAGTCTCCTTCCTGAGCTCACTTACTCTCACTACTCTCTTCACCCCAACATTCTCTCTTCTTTTCTGAAAACCTCTACAAATCTTCACCTTCGCCTCCACAAGATAATGATCAGACATCCCTCCAGTTGCACCTCTCAGCACATTAACATCCAAAAGTCTCTCTTTCGCACGCCTATCAATTAACACGTAATCCAGTAACGCTCTCTGGCCATCTCTCCTATTTACATACGTATACTTATGCATATCTCGCTTTTTAAACCAGATATTCCCAATCACCAATCCTTTTTCAGCACATAAATCTACAAGCTCTTCACCATTTTCATTTACAACACTGAACACCCCATGTATACCAATTATTCCCTCAACTGCCACATTACTCACCTTGCATTCAAATCACCCATCACTATAACCCGGTCTTGTACATCAAAACCACTTACACACTCATTCAGCTGCTCCCAAACCACTTACCTCGCATGATCTTTCTTCTCATGCCCAGGTGCATATGCACCAATAATCATCCATCTCTCTCCATCAACTTTCAGTTTTACCCATATCAATCTAGAATTTACTTTCTTGATATATATATATATATATATATATATATATATATATATATATATATATATATATATATATATATATATATATATATATATATATATATATATATATATATATATATATATATATATATATATATATATATATATATATATATATATATATATATATATATATATATTCCGCAAAGCTTTTACTACCTCTTCTCTGTTTACCAAATCATTTTCCCTAACCCTCTCACTTTGCACACCACCTCGACCAAAACGCCCTATATCTGCCACTCTATCATCAAACACATTCATCAAACCTTCAAAATACTCGCTCCATCTCCTTCTCACATCACCACTCCTTGTTATCACCTCCCCATTAGCGCCCTTCAATGAAGTTCCCATTTGCTCCCTTGTCTTACGCACTTTATTTACCTCCTTCCAGAACATCTTTTTATTCTCCCTAAAATTTAATGATACTCTCTCACCCCAACTCTCATTTGCCCTCTTTTCCACCTCTTGCACCTTTCTCTTGACCTCCTGTCTCTTTATTTTAAACATCTCCCACTCAATTGCATTTTTCCCTGCAAAAATCGTCCAAATGCCTCTCTCTTCTCTTTCACTAATAATCTTACTTCTTCATCCTACCACTCACTACCCTTTCTAATCAACCCACCTCCCACGCTTCTCATGCCACAAGCATCTTTTGCGCAAGCCATCACTGATTCCCTAAATACATCCCATTCCTCCCCCACTCCCCTTACTTCCATATGTTCTCACCTTTTTCCATTCTGTACTTAGTCTCTCCTGGTACTTCCTCACACAAGTCTCCTTCTCAAGCTCACTTACTCTCACCACCCTCTTCACCCCAACATTCACTCTTCTTTTCTGAAAACCCATACAAATCTTCACCTTCGCCTCCACAAGATAATGATCAGACATCCCTCCAGTTGCACCTCTCAGCACATTAACATCCAAAAGTCTCTCTTTCGCGCGCCTGTCAATTAACACGTAATCCAATAACGCTCTCTGGCCATCTCTCCTACTTACATACGTATACTTATGTATATCTCGCTTTTTAATCCAGGTATTCCCAATCACCAGTCCTTTTTCAGCACATAAATCTACAAGCTCTTCACCATTTCCATTTACAACACTGAACACCCCATGTATACCAATTATTCCTTCAATTGCCACATTACTCACCTTTGCATTCAAATCACCCACCACTATAACCCGGTCGCTTGCATCAAAACCACTAACACACTCATTCAGCTGCTCCCAAAACACTTGCCACTCATGATCTTTCTTCTCATGCCCAGGTGCATATGCACCAATAATCACCCATCTCTCTCCATCAACTTTCAGTTTTACCCATATTAATCGAGAATTTACTTTCTTACATTCTATCACATACTCCCACAACTCCTGTTTCAGGAGTAGTGCTACTCCTTCACTTGATCTTTTCCTCTCACTAACCCCTGACTTTACTCCCAAGACATTCCCAAACCACTCTTCCCCTTTACCCTTGAGCTTCGTTTCACTCAGAGCCAAAACATCCAGGTTCCTTTCCTCAAACATACTCCCTATCTCTCCTTTTTTCACATCTTGGTTACATCCACACACATTTAGACACCCCAATCTGAGTCTACGAGGAGGATGAGCACTCCCCGCGTGACTCCTTCTGTTTCCCATTTTTAGAAAGTTAAAATACAAGGAGGGGAGGATTTCTGGCCCCCCGCTCCCGTCCCCTCTAGTCGCCTTCTACGACACGTGAGGAATGCCTGGGAAGTATTCTTTCACCCCTATCCCCAGGGATAATATATATATATATATATATATATATATATATATATATATATATATATATATATATATATATATATATATATATATATATATATATATATATATATATATATATACATATATATATATATATATATATGTGTGTGTGTATGTGTGTGTATGTGTGTATATGTATGTATATGTGTGTGTATATATATATATATATATATATATATATATATATATATATATATATATATATATATATATATACACACACACATATACATACATATACACACATACACACACATACACACACACATATATATATACATATGAAAAATGTAAGAAATAATTTAGAAAACTGAAACTTCTAGCTTGAAATGAAATGAAAAAATGAATGTCACATAATGGTTCAACCTCTGGCTATGGAAAAGGGAAATGTATAATTCATTTACACAATGTCAATTGTAGTTTTCATCAATTTAACCGCTGTATCATACTGCCTGGTCCACTTCTCTTATCATGAAACTGGAATATTGGCTTATGATGTTTCTCAATTGTCTTCATTACACAAAGTACAACCATATCTTGGATACATGAGGGTAGGTAGTTGGTCATCCGCCATAATAAAGCCTTGACAGACCAAAAGTTTATCTGGACCTCAACTTTTCCAGTACATTCATGAAAAACACCTTTTTGCTTTCCATCCCTATCACTATGAAAAAAATGCTCCCTTTGTTCACATTTCAATGAAAGAATAAGCTTCAATGTCTAAGCTACATTCTTTTCCAATTTCACTATTTTCTTGTCAGAGCACCATGTATGAAAAATATCACTCCAGTAACAGCAGGTTTGGATGGTATTGCAGTGGAATATAATAAAAAAGTGGGTGACTGTATTGTTGACTGGTTGGTGAGGTTATTTGATGTATGTATGACTCATGGTGAGGTGCCTGAGGATTGGCGGAATGCGTGCATAGTGCCATTGCACAAAGGCAAAGGGGATAAGAGTGAGTGCTCAAATTACAGAGGTATAAGTTTGTTGAGTATTCCTGGTAAATTATATGGGAGGGTATTGATTAAGAGGGTGAAGGCATGTACAGGGCATCAGATTGGGGAAGAGCAGTGTGGTTTCAGAAGTGGTAGAGGATGTGTGGATCAGGTGTTTGCTTTGAAGAATGTATTTGAGAAATACTTAGAAAAGCAAATGGATTTGTTTGTAGCATTTATGGATCTGGAGAAGGCATATGATAGAGTTGATAGAGATGCTCTGTGGAAGGCATTAAGAATATATGGTGTGGGAGGCAAGTTATTAGAAGCAGTGAAAAGTTTTTATCGAGGAGGTAAGGCATGTGTACGTGTAGGAAGAGAGGAAAGTGATTGGTTCTCAGTGAATGTAGGTTTGCGGCAGGGGTGTGTGATCTCTCCATGGTTGTTTAATTTGTTTATGGATGGGGTTGTTAGGGAGGTGAATGCAAGAGTTTTGGAAAGAGGGGCAAGTATGAAGTCTGTTGTGGATGATAGAGCTTGGGAAGTGAGTCAGTTGTTGATGATACAGCGCTGGTGGCTGATTCATGTGAGAAACTGCAGAAGCTGGTAACTGAGTTTGGTAAAGTGTGTGAAAGAAGAAAGTTAAGAGTAAATGTCAATAAGAGCAAGGTTATTAGGTACAGTAGGGTTGAGGGTCAAGTCAATTGGGAGGTGAGTTTAAATGGAGAAAAACTGGAGGAAGTAAAGTGTTTTAGATATCTGGGAGTGGATCTGGCAGCGGATGGAACCATGGAAGCGGAAGTGAATCATAGGGTGGGGGAGGGGGCGAAAATTCTGGGAGCCTTGAAGAATGTGTGGAAGTCGAGAACATTATCTCGGAAAGCAAAAATGGGTATGTTTGAAGGAATAGTGGTTACAACAATGTTGTATAGCGTGGGCTATGGATAGAGTTGTGCGCAGGAGGATGAATGTGCTGGAAATGAGATGTTTGAGGACAATGTGTGGTGTGGGGTGGTTTGATCGAGTAAGTAATGTAAGGGTAAGAGAGATGTGTGGAAATAAAAAGAGTGTGGTTGAGAGAGCAGAAGAGGGTGTTTTGAAATGGTTTGGGCACATGGAGAGAATGAGTGAGGAAAGATTGACCAAGAGGATATATGTGTCGGAGGTGGAGGGAACGAGGAGAAGTGGGAGACCAAATTGGAGGTGGAAAGATGGAGTGAAAAAGATTTTGAGTGATCGGGGCCTGAACATGCAGGAGGGTGAAAGGCGGGCAAGGAATA